>NW_015170360.1:145437-183400 GCF_001447785.1 Gekko japonicus | reverse complement strand
GGCGGATGGTGGCTTATTGGCCAGGGCAGTGGGGGGGGGGGATGCATATGAATACCCTATATCCTATTATGCCCCATGGGCAGCTGTCATTCTTAACAGTGCCTATGTTAATGCATCTATAGCTCTTCAATAAAGTATTACCTTTTCCTGAAAGTGTGCACTATGTTGTTGGCTGTGGGTTCTGACACAGATTAACATTTATTATCATGGATGTTATGGGTGGAGGGGATGCATCCTTTTATTACTTTAAAAGAAGAGGAGGAGGAGGAGATTGGATTTATACCCCACCCTTCACTTGGAGTCTTAGAACGGCTTACAATCTCCTTTTCCTTCCCCTCCCCACAACAGACACCCTGTGAAGTAGGTGGTGCTGAGAGAGCTCTTTCAAGGACTGCACTTGAGACAGCAGCTCTGAAAGAACTTGTGACTGACCCAAGGTCACACCAGCAGCTGCATGTGGAGGAGTGGGGAGTCAAACCCGGTTATCCCAGATTAGAGTCTGCACTCTTAACCACTACACCAAACTGGCTCATAATACATTATGAGGAAATGTTAACTCCCCGCTTCCTTCTATAATATTAACAGAGGTTTGCTTCTTTACTACTATTAAATACATTCTAAGTTGCCAAGCAGGATGAATGAGGTGGCATTAATACTGCAAAATAAAGGTGGAAGGAGGGGAGAAAAATTAGAAGTTGGGATAATTTTGTGTTTGTTTTTTGCTGCCACATACTAACAAGGCTGCCCTGGCAAGATATGGCTGTGTGGGAGCTGAGTGGAACTAAAGGCAAAAGGAAACCATAGACCTTGTTAGGAGGCTGTATCCTGTCCTGGCTGGTCTTCCCTTGCTCCAGAGCAGGCTTGGCTGACAACAGGTGTTTAGCAAGACCTCAGCAAATGTTCCCTTCGCCTCCTAGTAAACTCTGCAGAAAGAACGTGGGTGATTTGGTTAGGACCTTAAGAACATAAGAGAAAGCAATGTTGGATCTGGCCAATGGCCCATCCAGTCCAACACTCTGTCATACAGTGGCCAAAAATAGCAGGTGCCATCAGGAGGTCCACCAGTGGGGCCAAGACACTAGAAGCCCTCCCACTGTTGCCCCCAGAAGCACCAAGAACACGGAGAGTTCCTATCTATACCTTGTGGCTAATAGCCACTGATGGATCTCTGTTCCATATGTTTATCCAATTCCCTCTTGAAGCCACCCATGCTTGTAGCCGCCGCCACCACCTGTGGCAGTGAATTCCATGTGTTAATCACTCTTTGGGTGAATAAGTACTTCCTTTTATCCGTTCTAACCCGACTGCTCAGCAATTTCATTGCGTGCCCATGAGTTCTTGTATTGTGAGAAAAGGAGAAAAGTACTTCTTTCTCTATCCGCTCTATCCCATGCATAATCTTGTAAATCTCGATCATGTCATCCCTCAGTCATTGTTTCTCCAACCTAAAGAGCCCCAAGTGCTCATTCTTCATAGGGAAAGTATTCCAACTCTCTGAATAAAATGGGACTTACATCTGAGTAGACCTTGTTAGGACTTCTCTGCACAGTTTTTATGCTGTGTTTACACTCTGAGTTTTAATGGCTGGGTTTTTTTTTGTTTGTTAATTTTTAACAATGTGCGTGCTGCTTTATGATTTTATAAAGTTTTATTATGTAAGCCATCTCAAGCAGGTTCTCTGGAGAAGCAATTTTCTAACTAAATAAATATTTGTTTGGTATTCAGATTAGGGTATTAAAAACCAAACTTCAGTAACACAGTGCACATTTTCTGAGGTATGCATATGTGGCAAGATGAAAATTTAATTATCACAAATAGTTTTTGATAATCCCCCAAACGTGTATGAATTTTGAAAACAATAATTTCAGATTTAGAGGAAACTTTGTCAGTACCACATGCTCAATAGTTCCTTCTAATTAAAACTGCAGATCCTGGGATTTTCTTTTCATTTACATTATTTATCTTAAAATTAATATCAATTTTTTTAAAAAACAGTATTTTACTCAAGACAATTCCTCCCAATACGAAAAGTATAGCAATGCACATAAAATATACATTTTAAAAGTCTTTGGAATGGATTAAAAGTGCTGCAAGCAGAAATTGCTTTGTGGAAGGCATTCTTTTTGCCTCTCGTGGTGTTCAGTAGATCCCTGAGCCACCAGAAAGGAGAGCCAGGGGATCCTCAGGCACAGTGTGGGAGGTAGGATGCCCCCCACCACCACTCAAGGGAGAAATCCACAGGTCCTCCCTATCGGGACCAGCAGTCAGGGCCGGCTCACTCACTAGGCGAACTAGGCGATCGCCTAGAGCAGGATGGCCCTTAGGGGCACCAAACTGCACCTGGCCCCGTACTCTGGGAGTTTCTTGATTATTTGTGTTTTTCATTCTTCCTAAAATGCATTTATTTTTGAAAATTGGTGGGTGCACGGGGGCCCCAGAAGGGATCCTCGCCTAGGGTGCAAAATAACCTGGAGCTGGCCCTGCCAGCAGTACCTTCTGTAGGCACAAGGACATCGTTGATTTGGACCTAGACGCTAGCTTTTTAGGACATCGTTGAACGTGAACATATATATTTCTGAATAGTAAGTCCTAGTTATCTCTTGCTTATTTAATAATGGCTTGTAGATCAAGCAGATTACGATTCAATCAGCAATGAGCTGAAATTAATATGCCCGTTGAGAATGATATTTTATAAAAGTTGATTGGTTCCCCCCCCTCCCTTTCCCTTGCAAGGCATCCAGAAAGAGAAGGTTTCTGAATTACAAGATTCTGTTACAACCACTTGTTTATAACTATGACCTAATGTGGAAGTCTAAGCAAGAACTAGGGATGCCAGCATTCAGGTGGGACTTGGGGATTCCCCCAGAATTACAGCTCATCTCCAGAGCACAGGTATCTGGTTCCCCTGGAGAAAGTGGATGCTTTGGAGGGTGGACTCTGTGGCCATTGTACCCCACTGAGGATTCTGTCCTTCTCAGGCTCCACAGCAAATCTCCAGGAGTTTCCCAACCTGGATCTGGCACCCCTACCCCCCCATCCCCTGCTGGTGGCCAGGGGGGACCTGGCGACCCTACCAAGAACAGAAAAGAATCCCCCACAATTCACTGGCAGCCTGATTTGAAGAGTCTGGGGCTCACTTATTTGGGAGTAAGTCTGACTGAATTCACTGGGACTTGCTTCCAAGTAAATAGAGGACTGGGAGGTAAATGGGTTAAAGTTTGTTACAGGATGTCCCCAAAGGAGTCAAATGGCACACTCTGTGTTTATAGTCTCTGCGTTCACTTGCAGCACAGCCTATCATGTCTAAAAATATATCTCCTCTCTACTTGACCTCGCACTACTTAAGACAAACCACATCTGCAGGAGAAAAAGAAATGCTCTGAATGAACCAAGACACCAAATATGCAGAGAAGCCTATTGGGAAATGCAGCCTATCTGGATGGGTTCATTAAAACAGAGCTCATGAGGGCAGGGGATAGGAAAGAAACAGAAGGCTTATGGAAGTCTGCACACGAGATGCAAACTCCTGGCCTCTTTCTAAAGAAAGTAATAAAATTGGTGAGATGAATTAGGTCATTGGTAAATAAGAGGTCAGGACAAAGGTATACAAAAGATGCAGGAAATATGTAGTCTACTTTACAGTTTGGCCATATATGTTTTTCTGGTAAGGAGTGAGAACAAGCCTGAAGCATGCATGACTTCCTCCATTGCACTGAGAATAAACCCACGTAACTTGGGTACCACCATGGCCCTAGCCCCCAGCTGTGTACATGGAACATAAAATCTATTGTCTGTACCCAAAAATGACTAAAATGAAAGAGTTCATTCTAGAGATGTTTTACTCAGTGAAACAGCCCATTAGGGAATTGAACTTAACCTACTTACAACACCTGTTTTCTCTCGTCAAGCATCACACACACTTACTGTTGGAACAAAGACTGAGTCCAGTGGCATCTTTAAGACCAACAAAGTTTTATTCAAGGTATAAGGTTTTATGTTCGAGCACACATCTTAAGATACAGTGAAACAGAATTTCCTCAACCATTACATATGGGGGGCCCAATTATAGGCAGAGACACAAACAAAATTGGAAATTACCAGTCTGTGCATATAGGTAGAGAGTGAGCAGTAAATACAGCACAATGAAGACGTTTAACAGATTCAAGGATCAAACAGGGATAATAAGCTTAGTTTATATGGTTACCATTTGTTTGGGCTCAATTCTGGGGGGGAAACAGTGAAGGAAGTAAATATGTCAAAATTGGAGACTGATGTAGCCTTAATTATGGAATGCTGAAACCCTGCCATCTGTCTTCTCTCGAGTATGGAGGTGACTTTACAGCATCTTCTTCTTTGAAGTGGGGCGATTGGATGGGAAGATTTATCTCTCCTGTCCCCAGACCAGAGAAATACATTCCAATTTCTACTATTCATTACGTTACATTACAATCCACTATTCTAATTTATTATTCCAAATAAGAGTTAAAATAAAATGGCCCTTCTGGGGGATTGGTGAGAATACAGATGTAAGGGCTGGATGAGGTTAGCATATGTAGTGAGATAAGAAACCAATATCCTTGTTGAGTCCTGGGAATTCCATTGTTCTGGGTTTTGTAATAACTTGCAACTCAGTAATTTCCCTTGCTAGTCCATTCCTGAAGTTCCTTTGTGATAAAACAGCTACTTTGAGGTCACCCATTGAATGTCCTGGAAGGTTGAAGTGTTCTCCTGCAGTTTTCTCAGTCTTGTGATTCTTGATGTCACATTTGTGTTTATTTATCCTTTGATGGCAGGTTTTACCTGTTTGCCCTATGTAGAGAACCAAAGGGCATTGTTGGCATTTAATGGCATATATACAAAGTTCAAAGATGAGCATGTGAATAAGCCTGAGATGGTGTAGTTGATGTTGTTAGGCTCAGTGATTGTGTTCTCTGAGTGTATGTGGCAGCAAAGTTGGCATCTGCATTTATTGCAGGCTCTGGTACCAGTGTCCATGTTTAAATTAGATGTATTATTGTGGGTGAGAAGTTGTTTGGGGGGCTGTCTGTACACAAGAAAACTGTAATTATCCAATAGAGGTTGTAAGTCTCGATGCGCTGAATTGTTATGAGAGCTGGAGGCATGTAGGTATGTTTGTTAGTTCATAGGTTTCCAGTACAATGTGGTGTTTATGCATCCATTGTGTATAGTAGTGTCCAGAAAATGTATTTCTTGCATAGATTGGTTTGTTGTCAGTTTAATGGTAGGGTGAAGGTCGTTGAATGCCTGGTGGAGTATGTCCAGGGCTTCTTTGCCATGTGTCCAGATAATAAAAATGTCATCAATGTATCTTAGGTATAAGAGAGGTATGAGTGGGTGGGAGTTTAGGAAGCAATACTCCTAAACTCCCACCCACTCATACCTCTCTTATACCTGTGTGGAGGCAGGCAATGGCAAACTACCTCTGAACATCTCTTGCCTTGAAAACCCTATGGGGTCGCCATAAGTCAGCTGTGACTTGAAGGCAAAAAAGAAAAAAGAGAGAGGAAGGGGTGTTAAAAATTGTCCACTCGGGGTGCCAAATATTCTAGGCATACTACTGAACACACATGAACGTGCCTTATACTGCATCAGACCCTTGGTCCATCAAGGTCAGTATTGTCTACTCAGACTGGCAGCAGCTCTCCAGGGTCTCAGGTAGAGAAATGTCTTTCACATCACCTACTACTTGATCCTTTTAACTGGAGATGCCAGGAATTGAACCTGGGACCTTCTGTGTGCCAAGAAGAGGCTCTACCACTGAGCCGCAGCCCCTCCTAAAGTTAGCCAGGTTTTTATTTGGCTTTTTAGTTAGGGTTTGAGGGTTGGCTTAGGAAAGAAAGCTTATTTTTGTGTCACAAATAAATATCCTGTTAAGGGCCCTTCATTCCTAACTGGTGTGCGTACGTTCTTTAGTAAGGTGCTATGTGAGAAAAAAGAATAGCCTTGAACCTGCTGAGGTACCTTGTCCAGAGAAAGGGGAATCAAATAATCCCTCAGGGCTTATTTACTTTATTTGAGAGCCAGCTTTATATTATCAAAGTTATGCACACATCATATTATCCCAGGAGGGCAGGATAAAAGTTTAACAAACAAACAAATAAATAAATATTTACCTAATTAAACACTTTATTTTCCAATAAATATAAAACGTTCATCTCCATCTGTGTCTTGTTTGTCAACTCAATAACCTTAGTTTAGCAGGTTTCCAAATAAGAGACCTTTAGGGATCACGTAGCTTACATGCTACCAATCTTTATTTTCGTGTGTCCCCCCCCCCTTTTATTTGATTGTGGGTGGTTGGGGTATAAAGAACTTAGAGGAGAGGCCAGAGTGGGGGACTGGTTATTTCAGTCCAGAAGGCAGTTGCCTCAAAGCCTTCTCCCCCCACCCCCAACAGCTGCCATCAGGGGGTAGCACTATGGTTGGATTTGTGGATGCCAAACACACATCATGGAAGGAGGGAACCTGGGCTGATCTAAGCTGATAGGCACCTCTATATAGAACATAAGGACCCTCCCCCAAGAAGCTTTCAATTAGGCTTGCCAAGTCCCCCTGGGACCCCCGCCCCAGAGGCTCGTTCCACGCCGCCGCCGGATCGGGCCCCGGGGGGAGCTCCACCCCGACGTGCACATCACCAGGAAGTGACGCGATCACGTGGGGCACGCTGGGGGCGGGGCCATGACCATCTGAGGGAAAACTCCGGGAGCAACCCGGGAGTCCCCCACTCCGGATCGAGGTAATACTTGGCAACCCTACTTTCAATCTAAAATATGACACAGAGGAGGAAATAAAGGGATGGGAGGACAAGCTAGGATAAACAGAGAAAGAGCATGAATATTAAATAACAGCTTACATTTTCCTCAGGTTAATGGGACTCAGTGGATTTATATTCAGTACATCAAATACACGGAAATGGCATACCTCATTCTTGTTCCTTTACTCCAGGCTCAGCTTTTTAAAAAGCATCATTTTGTGCCTGAACTACACCCTTAACTTTCCTATTCCAGTAATTCTTTGAAGCCTTTTTGGAGCAAATTTGTTCTAGAGAAGCAGAGATGCGCTAAACAAACATTTTTGGTACATATAAACATCTTCAGTCAGTTTGATTTCAAACAATAATACTTTACAGTGACAAAAATCCATTCAAATGTCACTCAGTGCTTAGGCATCAACACTGGTACCTATCAAGTGGGAGTGTGAAAAGTGCAGGGGAGCAGTATTCCCTTGCATTCCTGTTCTGGCAACATAATTGTTTATGCAGATTAGATTGAACAAACAGGCCTCTATTTTACCTGGTCTTTTGTGTGTGCAGGTTTGTGGAATAAGAAAAACAAATAAACAAACAAATAAAACCAAGCAGCTTTGTTAGGTCTTTGTTTCCTTGTCTCCCGGGATCATGATTCATTGGTAACTTTTAAAATATTAAGTTCTGTGATTTCATAGTTTGGCTGTCCAGAAGCACATAGAACAAATGTTCCAGATCCAACAATTGTTTTTTGGAGAATCTCAGGCAAAATCTAGATGGGGATATTATGAAACTAAACCCTGGCTTTCTTTCTTTCATATTTTTGTATTAGGAGAGACCTGAGGTCCCAACTGGATAGTAAGACTGCATACTTATTAAGCATGGAACTACCAGCAAAACTATCAAATTTTTGCAAATGTGCAGCTTCAGTTCAAATATCCCTCTTTTGAATTTCTTTCTCTCTTTTTCAAATTGAACCCATGAGTATTCCTATTTATGCCATTTTCCGCTTCCTTGTGCTGAATTTTGCCCATAAAATGTATGTATTTTCCAACCTTGTTTGTGCATCATTAACTCAGTATTATATGTTTAAACAACATACGTGGTACATACAAAGACATCTCCAATGGAGAATGACTTTTTCTGATGGAGAAAGGATTCCTCTGATGGAGAGTATTCTTTCTTTTGTTGAAGGAGGTCTTGGTTGGAGGTGGACTTGGAAGCATATCTTTAGCAATGGGCTGTAAAAAAAAAAGGAAGTTTGAATTCCCAATTATTTCTGGCCATGTTGGTCACATATGAATTGGTTGCAAGTTTCAATCAATCTTATTGGCATTCTCGTTGATTAATCTAGTGGTTTATTCTTAGAAAGAGAACAGCCGTATCTAGAACACAGCATTTTAACCATTTCAAATGTGCTATATAAATGCCAATAATGATGAAATATTAGTATTATTATTTACCATCATTATTTCACATACGTTGTGTTGTGATGAACATACTTTGAAGGCAATGTGCTGCACTCCAAGTCTGAAGGTCTTTATGCTCCCAAATGAACTATGATGTATAGCTTGGACTTTAATCATCCAGATCAACCCCAAACCATGTTCATTCAGAGCCAGTGTGGTGTAGTGGTTAAGAGTGCTGGACTAGTATCTGGGAGACCCGGGTTCGAATCCCTACTCATGCCATGGAAGCTTGCTGGGTGACCTTGGGCCAGTCACATACTCTCAGCCGACCATACCTCACAGGGTTGTTGTGAGGATAAAGCTGAGGAGTGGAGAATGGTGTAAGCCACTTTGGGTTCACATTGGGAAGAAAAGCAGGCTAGAAACGAAGTAAATAAATTCATAAATATATTAAACATTCAAAATCTGAACAGATTTAGTTTCAGCATTAGACTGCAGATGGAAGCTCTCCAATCAGTCATTCTAGTTCCTTTTGTTCTAGTTTCATTTACCTGGGTAATGGGAGAGAAGAGGAAAAGTATAAGCAAGAGGAGGAGAGGAGAGAGAAAAAGAGTAAGCATCCATATGCTTGACAGGGTTGTGGTGCAACCAGAGTAGCTAGCTGCTCTTCCAGCCAAACAGGACCATCCAAGCTGGCATTTCCATGCATGTTGTTTCCATGCTTCTTCCAATAATTGTATCATCTTACTGGCTTTGGTAGGTTCTAATTTTATGTAAGCACAGAACCTGCATTTGTATGAGTGACTTTACACTCTTGGTTGATGTCTGCTCGGCAGGCAAGTGCTTTGCTGGCAGGCGGGAAGGCAGGGTAAACTGGAGTGAGAATACATGATCTCTCTTCCTCCTCTGCTCAATAGGCACTTTACCTGTGGACAGAGGCCCAAATTTTGCCCTGCTGGCTGAAGAAGAAGAGGAGGAGGAGGAGGAGGAGGTGGAGGAAGAAGAGATTCGATTTATACCCTGCCCTTCACCCAGAGTCTCAGAGTGGCTTACAATGCCCTTTCTCTTCCCCTCCCCACAACAGACACCCTGGACCCGGTCACAAGTAAAGGTTTGGCCCGGGAGAGGGACGGATTGGGGGCACAGCAAACGGGCACGATCTCACCGCAACATCTGGAAAGTGGTGCGCACCCGTCCCCGATCTGTCCCAACCCTTGAAAAGGCGCAGCAAAAATACACCACCTACCGAGGTGGTTCTTCTAGTGCGGCTGCATCAAGGCCGGCCATGGGATCGCCGGTGCGTCCTTCTGCTGGCGCATCCCCGGCTCCTGGCTGAACTGCGCATGCTCAGACATGCACAGTTCAGCAATCTCCCATTCCCCACTGTCGCTTTCCCCAGCATCTGATCTTGCTGGGGAGGGAATGCGCCGCGGCTCAGGGGATCAATGTGATCCCGCCGCCACATGTTTCTTTTGGTGCAGCTTTATAAAGCTGCACTTTCGCCCGTTCCTTTCCCCCCGTGTGGCAGGGACACTTGTGAGGTAGGTTGGGGTGAGAGAATTCTTTTAAGAACTGCTCTTTCAAGAACAGCTCTGACAGAACTATGGCTTGCCCAAGATCATCCAGCAGTTGCAAGTGGAGGAGTGGGGAATCAAACCCAGTTTTCCCAGAGTCCACACACATAACCACTACAGACAGCCTGCCCACCCTGCAGAATGGAAGAGGGAAAGCAAAACACAGACAAACATACATTTAGGACACGTGAGAGAGATACATGATGATCAGGGTTGCAAGAGAGAATTGTTGATTTAGGCTCCAAGGTATCTTAGACCTCTTCATTATAATTAGAAACACTGCAGCCTTGAGGGAACCCAATATGTCTGCACACTCATATATAAAGCTTTTCAATAAAATGGAATGTGTGACTGAGGGAAGTGGATCCTGCTATCTTCTACCATACGTGGCTGCATTTCTTTATTTGAAGCATAGCTAAGCTATTAAAAACACAGCATCCATTTTTAGTTTGAAAAGCCCCCTAAACTCCCTGCTTGAAGATCCTTGAAAAAGGATCGCTCACATGGCAATTCATCGATCTCTGTGCCTGCTTCACAAGTAAGTGTTTTAATTGCCTGTAAACTCAGTATGCATTGGTGAAAATTGAGAGGGAGGATCCCTTGCACCGTGGCATCCAGTTGGGTGGCTACAGAAGCGATAGCGTGAAATACATTTCCCATTGAAACCCATGGAAATAACCATCAGGTTGATTTCTCAGAAGAAGCTTTACTTCCAATATTAAGGAATCCGACTCAAGTTTTTAAAATGCCGTATAAACTCCTACTATGAACCTAACTATGCATTCTTTCTGGAAAGCCCTTTTCCAGTTTCCCTTAGCACAATAGGAGGTTACACAGGATAAGATCTTCTTAATAGTGTCACTGAAGGTGTGGAATGCCATCGCAAGGAAAATTTGCATAACTTCATCTCTGCTGGGATTGCAGTGCCAGGAAAAGGCAGTGCACTTTTCAGAACAGCTCCCCTTAGCTAGGGATATTCCTTTCCTTTCCTGCTGTTTCTGATTTACCGTAGTTGCTGGGTTCTTTCCTCCTCTGTAGCTTTAGAAGCCTGTGTGTGGCCGTTGCTCTGCTTTTGTCTGCATTTTAGTTGGTACTGTTTATCTTAATTGACTGTTGCTAGCTGCCTTGGGGATTCTACACAATTGAACGAAGAGATATAAGTGTTTTAGTAAATGAAAAAACATTAGAGAGGCCTCCCTCTTAGGGTAGCTAAAAGACCAATTGACTTTTAAAGACAGGGTACCTTGGCTAATGATTGCAAGCCAGCTTTCGAGTTCAGTTTAGAACGGCGAATTATTCTTTTTGGTTTGGCATTTCATTGTTTGCCTATGTTTGCATCTATTTGCTCATGTGCTCATTGTCTAAGATGCAGTTGGGGCTTTCTGCAGATGCAGTGCTTGACCTTCTGTGCCTGCAGGTAAAATCATAAAGGGACCATACAAAGCATAAAGTTGCAATCTGAGGATTCTCTCCCCCCCCCACCCCCGGTTTCTTCTTCGTCGTCGTCTTTTTTTTTTTTTTTTTTTTTGCTTCTAGACAGCTTTTGCTAAAAGTTAGTTCTTGAATAATAAGTAGAAATGCCATGCTGGAAAAACCAGAATGCTTTTGAAAATTAATGCAAATCTCTATTCTTATCCCTCCTAGGCTGATGGCTCTTTAAAGCTCAGGTTTTGAATGTACATTCTTGATACTAAAGGCTCCTACAAATTCTTGTAAGCTGGGGCGTTGCCTAGCATGTTCATAATTCTCAGATAGGGTGGGAAAAGTCCCCATTTTGTAGCCCAGATAAGCCCTGTGTTAGGTTCCAGTGGGGTCTGGCCAGAGTCCAGAGCTGTCACACCCTCCAGAGCTTCTTTACATCAAGTCTGGCCCCAGGGGAGGTGTCTTATCACCCTGGTCGCTTTCCTACTCCTGGCAGTTGCCTATCCCTGTATTTCTTAGGCTAAGTCTGCCTCGTCCTTCCTGGCTCTCCTAGAATTCACCTTTTGAAAGGTTCCCTGAGGGAGGGATACCTCTGGACTCACCCATTCCCTCTACCCCAGGGGTTGGGCCTAGTGGAGTGGTGGGTTCCCCCCCGTCATTGGGCTGTCTGATGGGGTTCCCAGACTTCCTGCCCCTCCCTCCTGGCTCTCTCTAAAAGGCTGCACCCTCACCCTCTGCAGGGCTGAGGAGGCCACCACAGCTAGGGTCACCAGTGGCTGGAGATCTCCTGGAATTATAACTCACATTCAGGTTACAGAGATCAGTTCCCCTGGAGAAAATTGCTGCTTTGGAAAGTGGACTTTATGCCATTATACCCCACTGAGGTCCCTTCCCTCCCCAAACCCCACCTTCTCCAAGCTCCACGCACAAAATCTCCAGATATTTCCCAACTCAGAGTTGGCAACCATAGTTGTAGCATGTTTCCTCCCTTGCCTGTCCAATGGGGCCATCTTGGGCCCAAAGACCTGTGAGGCGCTGGCTGGTCGCTGTGTAGAGCTTGGCCATGCCCATCCTGTCTTCGCTGCCTCTTGCAGTCTCCTCCAGCTCCTGGGGTCTGCCACCAGTTGGCTGCAACCCCCCCAGGGCTGGATGTTGGGTGGGGGCCCCATTTGCAATTGTGCTGTCCTTCGTGTGGCCTGCTGTCTCCTGTGGGTCTTGCTGGCTTGCCACTACCTTCCCTGGTTGCTGCTCCAGGCATTGTAGCGTGGCTGCCTCAATACTGTTGGGCTGTGGTCCTGAGGCTTCCCAATGTCAACTCCTCAGGCGCAGTCCAATGGTTGGTTGGTCTGTGGTAGTAATTGTGGGGGCAGGAGTGCTGACCCCAGATACCCTGCTAAAGGATAAGGTGGTTATACCATGTTTCTTCAAGGAGGACAGATTTATTGCTGGTAATTAGTCATGGGAGCTAACTGGAAGATCCATGTTTAGAGGCATTATATCTCTGAGTGCCAAACACATGGGGGCAAACAACAGTAGTCTGGGACCATCATGCTTTAAGGACCCCCTCTTCCATTATGGCCCTCTTCCCTTATGGCCCCCCCCCCCATGCTACTTGTGCTTCACTTCACATGGACTTCTGGTGGTGCCTGGCTCTTGAGTAGTTCATTTAACATCAACCAGAACAAAGACTTTTTTGACCGTGGCCCCAAGCATTTGTACCTTGGGTGACTTGTCTAGGTTCCTTAGGTCCTGTAATGGAATTATTCCTCCAGGCATTCCATTTTCCAGAGCTGTCACACCCTCCAGAGCTTCCTTACATCCTCCCTTGCCTGTCCAAGGGGGCCATCTTGGGCCCAAAGACCTGTGAGGCGCTGGCTGGTCGCTGTGTAGAGCTTGGCCATGCCCATCCTGTCTTCGCTGCCTCTTGCAGTCTCCTCCAGCTCCTGGGGTCTGCCACCAGTTGGCTGCAACCCCCCCAGGGCTGGATGTTGGGTGGGGGCCCCATTTGCAATTGTGCTGTCCTTCGTGTGGCCTGCTGTCTCCTGTGGGTCTTGCTGGCTTGCCACTACCTTCCCTGGTTGCTGCTCCAGGCATTGTAGCGTGGCTGCCTCAATACTGTTGGGCTGTGGTCCTGAGGCTTCCCAATGTCAACTCCTCAGGCGCAGTCCAATGGTTGGTTGGTCTGTGGTAGTAATTGTGGGGGCAGGAGTGCTGACCCCAGATACCCTGCTAAAGGATAAGGTGGTTATAGCATGTTTCTTCAAGGAGGACAGATTTATTGCTGGTAATTAGTCATGGGAGCTAACTGGAAGATCCATGTTTAGAGGCATTATATCTCTGAGTGCCAAACACATGGGGGCAAACAACAGTAGTCTGGGACCATCATGCTTTAAGGACCACCTCCATTTGCAATTGTGCTGTCCTTCGTGTGGCCTGCTGTCTCCTGTGGGTCTTGCTGGCTTGCCACTACCTTCCCTGGTTGCTGCTCCAGGCATTGTAGCGTGGCTGCCTCAATATTGTTGGGCTGTGGTCCTGAGGCTTCCCAATGTCAACTCCTCAGGGGCAGTCCAATGGTTGGTTGGTCTGTGGTAGTAATTGTGGGGGCAGGAGGCAATCTTACTGGGCCTACTATTAGCTTCTCTGATTGTCATGCCAGAGTGCCAGTGTATTAAATTGTTTTATAGAGTATTGACATTTTTATTTACATTTTGTATTTATGTTGTTAACCGCCCCGAACCCCAATTGCCAGAGAAGGGGTGGGACAAAAATCAAATGAAATAAAAAATAAATTACATTCATGGCTTATCTCGTTGGTTCCTATTTGAAACAGGATGCAGGCCTATGTGAATATAACTCAAAGTGTGAGCCATGAATTCCCTGGCCTGACCTTGAGCAAGCTACCACCTCTCTGTCTCCACATCATCATCTGCAGTATGGGGCAATTGTACTGAAGTACTTTGCAGGATTGTTATAAGGGTCACAAACAGTCCAGTACTGATCACGCTTAGACTTGAGCCCCATTGATATCCACGGGATCATAGCCTGATCATAGCCTGAGGCTTTGAGATATTTTATCTGTTCTGACCCTCTTCTAATTAACTTTATTCAATTTATCACCATTTATCCCCAAATTAAGGAGCACCTCCTGATTTTAATTGCATTACAGCAGTAATTTCAGTGATCATTTAATCAGAGGTAACCTCTTTGCAGGGTATATGTGCCAGGGAAAACCTTCTTACCCCCCATCATAAATTCTTTGGAGAGTTGCCTCCTGGTACACCCCCCAAAGAGCACTATGCTCAAGTGATAAAAACCTGCTGGTGATCCCCGGTGCCAAGAGAGTCCAGCTGTCCTCAGCCAGCGCTCTCAAGTGATAAAAACCTGCTGGTGATCCACAGCCCCAAGAGCGTCCGGCTGTCCTCAGCCAGAGCTGGGGCTTTCTTGGCCCTGGTTCCAACCTGGTGGCAGTTCTGCAGGGCCTGTAAAAGAGGGGTGTTTCACCAGGCGTACAGTTGAGGACAGCGACGGACTTTCCATCAGGACTGGCCCCCTCCCCCCTCCTTCTTATCAGGCAGTTTTTAGTTTTAGACATTCACCTCTCTGGGAATTGATGCCATCAATGGTGTGATGTTTGTTTTGATTGTATTTTATTATTTATTGTATTTAAATGAATGTTAAAACTGTATATGTATTTCTATGATGTTACCTGCCCTGAGCCCATTTACAGGGCGGGCAGGAGAAGTAAGTCTAATGTAATAAATAAATAAATGTTTTGCAGAATAAGTGGTGAGCATTAAAAAAAAAACCCCTCTGTTAGTCAGAATTTATCTATTCCAAACCAATGAATTCCAATACAGAGGAAAGCAGCACTAGGTCAAGAATGACCTCTTTAGAATATTCTTTTCCTCTGCTGCTGCAAGTTATCCTACTTCAGCTGCATTTGTGTGGAATAGCTTTTTTTTTTGTTTTCAATACTGCAAGCCCCTGGGGAATGTTCTTTTAATGTCTAAAAATGTCTGATCTTAAAGGGCATGAATTATTCACCATAAATTCCATACATCTTAAAAAAAATTTTTTTGTTAAGTAAAACTGCATATTTAAAACCCCTTTTCTTTTCTACTTGATTAAGTGAAAACCATGATTAGAATGGAGATGCTGACCCTGAGCAGGAAAAGAAATTTTCATATCTTTTTTAAAAAATGAAGACAGTCCATCTCATCCTGGCTGAATGGGTATGGAAGACATCCAGCACATTTTGATAATCAGAAGTTTAAAGAACTGGAAAGCCTATTTGCTTGTAATAATAGGAAAAGTTGAAGGCAGTAGGAAAGAGGAAGGCCCAGCATGCAGCGGATTGCCACGGCCTTCAGTTTGTAAGATCTGAGCAAGGCTGTTAATGATAGGATGTTTTAGAGGTCATTAATTCATAGGGTTGTCATAAGCTAGAAATGAGTTGGTGACACAGAACACACACACAAACTGATAAAAGAGCAATGTTGGAGTTAGACCAGGAAGCTTTAGGTAAACATAGGAAGCCTCCATCAAGCTCCATACTGCCTGATCTGACAGGCAGCAGCTCTCCAGAAATTCTCTAGCTGGAGATGCAAGAGACTGAATCTGAGACTGTATCTGAATGTGCTCAGTCAATAAAGGCATGCCCTCTCTTCTGATGAATTCTTCCTGCTCTGAGTATTCTTCCTGTCTCCTCCACAAAAAGGGGTGATACCACAAACGTTCTTCTTGCTAAACAGCTGCAAGACCAGACTTCAATCACCAGTATGGACTACATTCCAATTCCACACTGTTTCTGTCCAGCTGCCAATCAACCAAGTAGGTTTGTTCAGCAGCTAATAACCAGCAGACTCAAATATCATCAGTGCTTTTTTAAGTGTCTTGCAGCCAATAACAGTTCCCATAATGGAGGGAAGTAAGCAATGGGATTTTGTGGAGATTGGTATTAAGTCTGGTGCTTTTAATTTGTTCACAAATTATCTGGAATTGAAATGGAAGACCAAAGTAGCCAGATTTTTAGGTGGGACCAAATTAGTCAGGAGGGTAAGAACCAAAGCATCCAAAAGGATGTCCCCAAACTGGGTGAGTGAACAACAACATAGCAAATAAGGTTCAAGGCTAGTAAGTAAAATGATGCACATTGGCACAAAAAACCTTTAAATATATGGTTATGGGATCTGAATATATAGTAGTCAACCGGAAGTGGATTGGAGGAGAAACAATTAAGAGCCAACTAGATTGCCCGGATGGCATAAATCCAAGCGTTCTGAAAGAGCTCAAATGTGAACTTGTGGATCTCCTGACAAAATTATGTAATCTTTCATCAAAATCTGCCTCCATTCCTGAGGACTGGAAGGTAGCTAATGTCACTCCCATCTTTAAAAAGGGTTCCAGAGGAGATGCGGGAAATTACAGGCCAGTCAGTCTGACTTCAATATGGAGTAAGTTGGTGGAAACTGTTATTAAGGAAAGAATTAGTAGGCACATTGATGAACAAAACCTATTGAGACAGACTCAGCATGGGTTCTGTAAGGGAAGATCTTGTCTCACTAACCTGTTAATATTCTTTGAGGGAGTGAACAAACATGTGGACAAGGGGGACCCAATAGATGTTGTTTACCTTGACTTCCAGAAAGCTTTTGATAAAGTTCCTCATCAAAGGCTCCTAAGGAAACTCAATAGTCACAGAATAAAAAGAAAAGTCCTTTTGTGGATGAAAAACTGGCTAATTAATAGGAAACAGAGAGTGAGTATAAATGGGCAATATTCACAGTGGAGGGTGGTAAGAGGTGGGATACCACAGGGATCAGTACTTGGTCTGATGCTTTTTAACTTGTTTATTAATGATTTGGAGTTGGGAGTAAGCAGTGAAGTGGCTAAATTTGCAGATGATACAAAATTGTTCAGGGTGGTGAAAACCAGGGAGGATTGTGAGGCACTCCAAAGGGATCTGTCAAGGATGGGCGAGTGGGCATCAATTGCTATGCTGGGGATTATTAGGAAGGGAATTGAAAACAAATCAGCCAGCATCATAATGCTCCTGTATAAATCGATGGTGCAACCTCATTTGGAATACTGTGTACATTTCTGGTCGCCACACCTCAAAAAGGATACTATAGCATTGGAAAAAGTGTAGAAAAGAGCAACTAGAATGATAAAAGTGTTGGAACACTTTCCCTATGAAGAAAGATGAAAGCACTTGGGGCTCTTTAGCTTGGAGAAATGATGACTGAGGGGTGACATGATCAAGGTTTACAAGACTATGCATGGGATAGAGCAGGTAGAGAGAGAAGTACTTTTCTCCCTTTCTCACAATACAAAAACTCGTGGGCACTCAATGAAATTGCTGAGTAGTTGGGTTAGAACAGATAAAAGGAAGTACCGTACTTCTTCACCCAAAGAGTGATTAATACATGGAATTTACTGCCACAGGAGGTAGTGGTGGCTACAAGCATGGGCGGTTTCAAGACAGAATTGGATAGATATATGGAGTAGAGGTCCATCAGTGGCTATTAGCCACAAGGTATAGATAGGAACTCTTAGGCTGGGCCAAATGATGCTCTGTATTCTTGATGCTTTGGGGGGGGCAACAGTGGGAGAGCTTCTAGTGTCCTGGCCCCACTGCTGAAGCTGGACCTCCTGATGGCACCTGGTATTTTTGGCCACTGTGTGACAGAGTGTTTGACTAGATGGGCCATTGGCCTGATCCAACATTGGCTTCTCTTATGTTCTTATTGGGAAACAGAGGAACAGAGCCCTATATAGTGGGGAGGTGGAAGGTAATATGAAATAGGCGGTGAGAAAGGAGAAAACCTGGATCCAGTGTTGAGGGGGGAAATGGGATCTCCCCTCCCTTCAGATGTCTTTGTGGTTCCTGTTCTGTTATATTAACTATGAAAAAGCCTAGAGAAAGGGTTATCTCCTTATATGATTATTATTTATTGCTATTGAGATTTTTTTTAAAGACCTTGTTTTTAACACAGCACTTTTTTAAAAAAAACCTTCCGGTTAAAAGATCATGCACCTGAGCATACAGGAGAACTCTATTTAGATGAATGCCCTTGCAACCTGTGTTCAGCCTACCTATTAAATTTAATAGACTATACTGGCTCAAATGCCACGTAATAACATGGCAATTACGAGGAACACCAGAGCTAGTCTGAATGTAAGAATAATCCACTATACCCTTTCCTCTAATGCTGGACAAGCAAATGGTCCAAAACAAAAAAATGCCCTACTTCCATTTCAAAAATCTTTGGTTTACCTCAGTATCGACAAATGAAAAACAAAATCTTGTAACACTGTGTCTATTTTCAGCCAGGTCATTCCTGGCTAAATTTAAGAGAAAGTTAGGCAGTTTGGTTTGACACAAAACTAAGGAGATAACAGCAAGGGCACAACAACAGAATTACAGTTCACACCCCCACACACAGTTGTTGTTCCTGTTTTCATAGTCTAGTGCTAGGGCTCTAGGCATTCAGCTGTATGTGTTAAGTCCAATTTCTGTTATTCTTCTCCATTAAAGAGGAAGGGATGAAGATGGCATATATGAAGTCCCATTCCACTTTTATTCTTATAACTAGCCTGTAAGATATGTTAGGCTGAAAGAAATGACTGTTCTGAAGGCATTCACTGAGCAGGGATTTGTATTCCAGTTTGTGTGATCTGCACTGAAGATTTTTGCTCTGTTCTGATACCCTTTATATGTGACACCTGTAAAGACACCACCCTGTAGTGTTCTGAAGTGATGTGTGTTATGCTGCCTCCTTTACTTCCTTAGGGTTTCCTACTTATTTTCACTGCCACCCAAGGGTATCGCCTTAGAAGTCTTAGTTGGACCCAAAGAACAGGATGGTTTGGTTATATCTGATTAAATGACAGAATAATCAGTGTGTAGGGGTAGCTCTGAAGTAAAAGGGAATCCTTTAGTCTAAATAAAACAGTTGTTTTCACTTAAACAAAAATAGAATTTATTTAGAAATAAGACAGAGTAATGGTTTCTGTATGGTTAATAAGCATAATGGTTGCAGATAGGTACAGTTCTCCCTGTTTCTCTAAAGCCATAAAGGCTAATTTTCTATCTTGCCACTTGGGCTAATAACTTCCACAAAGAACACAGAATTCTCTTTCAGAACTTCACTTCTCCCGCACACACTCTCAACAAAACTGGTCAACTCCACTGCCTACAGTACAGCTACACTTCAGTCACCCATCCACATTAAATCACAAAAGTAAAACACACACACAAAATATTTACATAGCGAAACACCACACGCATGCTGGCCAGATAACAAAAATCAGGCTTACGTGCATACTGTGAGACCTGTGGATCTCTCAAATCACACATTATTGTAGATACCACTCCACTCAAATTCTGATGTGAACACATGAAACTGCCTTATACTGAATCGGACCATTAGGAAGGTCAGTATTATCTACTCAGACTGGCAGTAGCTGTCTAGGGTATCAGGCAGAGGTCTTTCAAATCACTTGGCTAGGGTTGCCATCTGCCCACCTGCAGTGGGTGTTTACCATTAATCCACTCACTTACCCACTGATGTGGCTCACCATGGTGGGAGAAAGTGTGCATGTGTGTATGTGGGAGGAGTTGCATCGGTACCCAGCAGTGATGGCTGATGTTCTAGGAATCTCTGTGGTCTCTACCACAGAGATTCAAAAGATTCCTAGAGTACCACCCAGAAATGATGTCACTCAGGGCTCAGATGCATTCCCCCACCTCCTGCCATGATGATCAGCATGCCTGGCAACCCTACCTATTACCTGATCCTTTCAAATGGAGATGCTGGGGATTGAACCTGGCACCATCTGCATGCAAAACAGATTTTCTATCACTGAGGCACAGTCACTCCACAAGTGGATTGTGTTATCCAGAATAGGTTCTGCAATTCCTTGTAGGTATATATGATTTAAGATATTAATACACTGATATTAATATATAATATTAATAAACACAGGGATCAGTACTTGGTCCGATGCTTTTTAACTTGTTCATTAATGATTTGGAGTTGGGAGTAAGCAGTGAAGTGGCTAAATTTGCAGATGACACAAAACTGTTCAGCGTGGTGAAAACCAGGGAGGGTGAGTGGACATCAACGTGGCAAATGGGGTTCAATGTGGCCAAGTGCAAAGTGATGCACATTGGGGCCAAAAATCCTAACTATAAATACATGTTGACGGGGTCTGAACTGGCGGAGACAGACCAAGAGAGAAATCTTGGAGTCATAGTAGATAACTCACTGAAAATGTCAAAACAGTGTGTGACTGCTATAAAAAAGGCCAACGCTATGCTGGGGATTATTAGGAAGGGAATTGAAAACAAATCAGCCAGTATCATAACGCCCCTGTATAAATTGATGGTGCGACCTCATTTGAAATACTATGTGCAATTCTGGTCACCACATCTCAGAAGGGATATTATAGCATTGGAAAAAGTGCAGAAAAGGGCAACTAGCATGATCAAAGGGTTGGAACACTTTCCCTATGAAGAAAGGTGAAAGCACTTGGGGCTCTTTAGCTTGGAAAAATGACAACTGTGGGGTGACATGATCAAGATTTAAAAGATTATGCATGGGATAGAGCAGGTAGAGAGAGAAGTACTTTTCTCCCTTTCTCACAATACAAGAACTTGGGGGCACTCAAGGAAATTGCTGAGCAGTCGGGTTAGAATGGATAAAAGGAAGTACTTCTTCTCCCAAAGAGTGATTAACACATGGAATTCACTGCCACAGGAGGTGGTGGCGGCTACAAGCATGGACAGCTTCAAGACGGAATTGGATAGATATATGGAGCAGAGGTCCATCAGTGGCTATTAGCCACAAGGTATAGATAGGAACTCTCAGGCTGGGGCAAGTGATGCTCTATATTCTTGGTGCCTGCGGCGGGGGGGACAACAGTGGGAGGGCTTCTAGTGTCCTGGCCCCACTGCTGGACCTCCTGATGGCACCTGGTATTCTTGGCCACTGTGTGATGGAGTGTTGATGGACCATTGGCCTGATCCAACATTGGCTTCTCTTATGTTCTTTTGAGTGGGAAGAGAGGCCCTAATGTAGCCAGGCCTTTCAGCAAGTCACCTTGAGGCCAGTAGCATATTGAAAGACTGAGCAGCGATATTATTGCTGTCCCTTGGTACTCTTAAGGCCTCATAATAGACAAAGACAAACACAGCACAGCTTCAGGATGTCCTCAGCTCATGCTTGACTTCCCCTTGTTAGCTCCAAGGCCTCCAGATTCAAGAGGGTAGTGATCTTGCAATGCATGCCTAAGATGTTCCACTGGAAAAGCAAGAGAGATGTGCCAATAAACCGGGGGGTGGGGGAGGGAGGAAATACCAAAACGTGCCATAGATAATCAATTAATCCACTTTAGAGATGTGTTTCAAGGCAATCCCATCCCCCAAAGTACATCAAAAGTATAAAGATATATAAATACATTTTAGTATAGAGCATTTTATCTTTTTTTAATATATCGGAGATTTTCTTATATGCATTAAAATATAGCCAATCATCCTGCCAACCTAGCAGTTCGAAAGCAAGAAATTGCAAGTAGATAAATAGGTACCACTTCGGTGGGAAGGTAACAATGTTCCGTGCGCCTTGGTGTTTAGTCATGCCGGCCACATGACCACGGAAACGTCTTCGGACAGCGCTGGCTCTTCGGCTTTGAAACGGAGATGAGCACCGCAACCCTAGAGTCGGATTCGACTGCCTTTCGAGCAAGGGAAACCTTTACCTTTACTATAGCCAATCTGCTTAAAATGTCCTAATTCACAGTTTTGTAGCTCTATGTTTTAATATCACTGAAGAAGAACTTTGTCTCAAAACGTGACAGAGAATAGCTCATTACACATGCATATCTTACTGCAGATTTTCAGAGCAGTAAATCTTTAATCTGGATTTTGGATTCTGTGCCCACCTTACACCATTCTTTTTCCTCCCATGTATTTATTCTGCATCTACAATAATAAAAACACACTTTTCTAAATCAGGGTGGAACATCACTTGTGACATGTGGATGGTGGTATCCAAAGTTTTTTTTAAAAAAAAAATTACACAATTGCCCTATTGCAGATATGCTGTAGCATCCTGCTACAGACCTTGCATATTCATTTTAGCGTTAGTTCACTGAATGAAAGGGAACAGAAATGAAGGCAGGCAAAGGGGGGAAAACTGATGCTGCAACTGACCAGACTTTTTCTGTAACTGACAAGCAGCTGCAAAGCCCAATTTTCTTATTGCTGAGCGCTAGGGGATTCTCTTCTGTGTAATCAGCCACTGTGAAAAATGGGAGAGTCAAATGATCTAATAAGATGGTGGAACACGTTGAGTGTACAGAATGCACAATAGAATCCACTGACACTGGCATTGCAAGCTGTGATCATTGGTGATCCCTGTGCAAAGTCAGCTGCAACTCCACCATACTTTACACAGGGCTGCAGTTTGTAAGGGGGAAGAGTCCTCTGGCAGAAGCTCTGGAGAGTTTTTGTGCAAAGTCAGCTGCAACTCCACCATGCTTTACACAGGGCTGCAGTTTGTATGGGGGAAGAGTCCTCTGGCACAGAGCAGGCGCACAGAGCAAAAGCTCTGGAGAGTTTTTTTTAGTCTTGTGCCACTAAATTGAAAAAAAGGGGGAGGGATATTTTCACCAATGCCCTAGTACAGCTGCATAGTAATGCTAAGTCCCTGCCTTTTCTTGCAAATTTGCATAGTTTTCTCTTTATGATTATCTGATTTGATCCTGCACACTGGTCATGATCTTGGCAGTTTTTTAGAGCCTGTTCTGTGAGGATTGCACATTGTCCTCCAAATGGATCGATCCCAAGTGATTCTTAAGTTTGGCAGTTTGTAGAAGGTCCATGTGACTCAGCTGCCGTATTAATGTTAGGCTTCCACAGACTGCCAAAATGGTTCCCCCCAAAAAACTTTGTTCACTAAAGCATTAAAGGGAAAAATGTTTTCAAAGCTTTAGGCTTCCCATCCCAGTGTCTCTCTCTCTCTACATCTCATGTCAATTTCATTCCACATTGACAATCCCCCCTTTTACCACCACCCCTGGTCATTTAATTTGTTTTATTCAGCAATCTGAGACTAGCAATAGTCTCATATTGCTAGACTCAGGCCACTTGTTAAAAAAATGAGGGGGGAATGGAGCTTGTACACTGATGAAGGGGGGAGGATTGGGGAAGTGCAGAGTGGGTGGAACAACCTCGATGTGGGTGGGGGAGTGACCTTTGACAGGTGGCAAAAGGGCAGAAATCCGAGGGAATCTTTAAGCTTTTGAATTACCTTCAGCTAATTACCTTCGGCTTGGAAGTGAAATAAGGGAAAAATCAGCACAAAGCACTCTTAGAAAACTTGGGAATACAGTGACCAGAAAGCCAACTGAGCACTGAAGGGAGAAAAATCAATGCAGAATGACAAAGAAAACCCAACAGACATGCATGGTGAAAATGAGGGGAAACACCCATGTATAATAGGTCAATGTCTACAATAATATCTCGATTGATTGCCCATGGCACCAGTGGGTATTTTCATCTGATTCCCCCCCCTTTGGGTTTCCAGACCATGATTTACCTGTCTCCCTTGTATTTCCAGAATGAGCACAGTAGCTTCCAGTTAGCAAAAGGTTCCAGGTCTGCTTCGGAAATGCTTCCACTACAACTAAAAGCTGTAGTTACTGTCCAGATTCTGATTAAGGCAGAACTTGAGTCCATCCCTACTTGTTTATAATACTGTTTCGTTTGCAATACTTCATTTATTTTAAAGAAAACAATTTTTGTTGCTTGTGCACAGCATCCAGGAACATTTGCTCTGTGGTGTCAGCTTTTTTTGAAGTGAGTTCAAAAATTTAGATTGTCAGTGCATTGGAATCACATGATGTTGATTTCCTTTTCAATCCAAAGATGAAAATGAAAGTACCATGGAAACGTGGATTGTATTGCTTGGCACACAACAGCTCTTGACTTGCAGTTATTCTTTCTACTGATTTATCAACACCTGTCTTGCATCACAGTGTGATAAAACCTTTTATTTATTGAAAATATTTATACTCCACCATTGTGCCTTAACAAAGGCATCCAAGGCAGCTAATCAACAATAAACTATAAAAAATTTAATCAATTATTCAATCCAACATTAAAATAACACAATCATAACACTCTAGCAAGATAAAAACAAATAAGCCAGTGTAAAACACTCAGCTCTAACCTTCTCAGAAGCTCTTTAGAACAGCAACATTTTAAACAATTTCTTGAAGGAAAGATGCTAGACAGATGTGCAAAGAAAGTTCTATAAACAAGGAGCCAAGGTTTTTTCTTTGGTGACTATCAACCTAGCCAGAAGGTGATGGAACATACTGCAGAGCTCCAGATGCTACCTTAGGGATGAAGTAGACGCTATGGTATTCATAGGTCGGACCCATGAACACTGATGCCATTTTAGAGCTGACCCTGGCCATTTAAAAATGCCATGAGGACCCACAGGGTGGTGGAACCAGGCAGTCTTCTCCTGCCCCAAGCACTTTTTCACTTGAAAAGATACAGGGGGAGTAATAGGCTCATCTGGTCCTGCCATACTATGGCCCCCTTGCAGCATTTTCAAATGGTTGAGTTCAGCTATAAAATGGCATTGTTACCCACAGGTCAGAACCATGGATGTCTAGTTTGGCCCTTAAAGGTAAAGGTTCCCTTGCTCGAAAGCCAGTCAAGTCCGACTCTAGGGTTACGGTGCTCATCTCCATTTCAAAGCCGAAGAGCCAGCGCTGTCCGAAGATGTTTCCGTGGTCATGTGGCCGGCATGACTAAACACCAAGGTGCATGGAATGCTGTTACCTTCCCACAGAGTGGTACCTATTTATCTACTTGCAATTTCTTGCTTTCGAACTGCTAGGTTGGCAGGAGCTGGAACTAGAGACGGGAGCTCACTCCGTCATGTGGCAACTCGGGTCTCAAACTGCTAAACTACTGACCTTCCATAGCCGGCAGTTCAGCGTCTTAACCACTTGAGCCACCACACCTCAGTTTGGCCCTTAGGCAGATTCATACAGGATCGCCCGCTAAGATTGGTTTAGTGTAGTGCCTAAGAGGCTGAGTAACCAATCAGATCTCACTTCTGGCAGAAACTTACTACATTGCACTAGGCAAACCACGTCATCTCAGACTCACCTGCAATACTCATGCAATAATACTGTCTCATCGTCCGAGCATTGTTGTCAGAAATATAACCACACTGGACAATCTAAAGTATAACATGAAAGCTAAATATGATCCTTACAGGCTAATGCTTTGGGGCTGCAGCAGAGCTAACAGAATAATCTGAAAACAAAGAAGGGAACTCTCAGGATCAACCACCTGTGATGATGATGATGATGATGATGATGATGAAGAAGAAGAAGAAGAAGAAGAAGAAGAGCTGGTTTTATACCCCACTTTTCTCTACCACAAGGAGTCTCAAAGCGGCTTATAAATGCCTTTCCTTCCTCTCCCCACAACAGACACCCTGTGAGGTAGGTGGGGCTGAGTGAGCTGTGAGAGAACTGTGACTGACCCAAGGTCACCCAGCTGGCTGCATATGGAAAAGTGAGGAATCAAACCTGGGTCTCCAGATTAGTCTGCCACTCTTAACCACTATATGACAGCTGAGAGCAATATCCTGATCAGACCCATAGCCAGGAATTTTTCGGGGGGGATGCCAGGGTGGGGGGGAGAGGAGTAGTGGTGGCAGCACAGCTTAAGCTATCCCTCCCATCCTGGCAGGGATGTGCAAAGCCTACCCCAATCCATGTGGGTTTTAGGAAGGAGATGAGGAGGTCAAGTTCAGAGTGCATAATATTGCCACAAGCTTCTTCTTTGCCCCCCCAGGACCCTCTTTTCTATCTTCCTCCAATGGAAATCATCTACCCAAAAGCTCTGCAGCCTTTCCCAGAGCTAAGCCCCAGTTAGTGCTAGGACCCACTGGGAATTTCCATGCCCAGACCACTGAGGCAGAGCCTCCCTCCCTCGCTCAGCCTTTCCCCTCCAGTCTCAACTTGAAACTGCCCCTCAAGCACATTTCCAACAGTGTTGCAGTCATGGCCATCTTTGCAGGAGCTCTGTCGTGGTGGTGGCAGCCTCTCCCATTGCTATTAATAGAACACACTCACCCGCAGCACCTGGCCCCAGCCAACCAGATCCCATAGCATGGGCAGCTGGTGGCAGCTCCCTTGGGAAAGCCCACTGGGGCCCGGCGACCTCCTTCGGGGAAAGCTGCATTGCCCCCTCCCACCAGGCTTCCCTCGCGAGGCCTTTGCTTTTCAAGGGTGTGTGCCCAGGAGATTGGGTGGGGGTGCTGAAGAATCGATAGGGGGGCACCACCCCCAGCACCCCACCACTGGCTACAGCCATGATCCTGATGTACTTTTAAAACTTAAAAAGGAGCTGTCAGGACCCAACCTGCATCAGTGCCACAGACTTAAGGAGAGGTTTAACTCATTACTCCACACCATTTCCCTGATAAAATTACCCTCCTGCACAAGCTATTATGAACCACAGTATGGGAACTGGGGCAATATAATGCAGGTGATGTCTTTTCTTACCAAGCCAAAAGGTGTTCAGAGGTGCTTATTTCTACCAAGGAAATGAAATAGTTTTTCAGACTGCAGTCACCATTTGCATTTTTGTGCATGTTGTGCGATCAGTGGGATTCGTTCAGACTTCCCCTCAGGAACTCCATCTGTTCCAAGGAAGATATGAGAGACGGCTGGGATGTTTACAGAGTTGTGTGAACATGAGAAGAAAAAACACATTTACATCGGGTGATGCAAGTGGATTTTTAAGGAAATGTGAAAGATCCCAGAGTCTAAATCCAGTGACACCTTTAAGACCAAAGAAGTCTTATTCTGGGTATAAGCTTTTGTGTGCACACACATTTCTTCTATCTGAAGAGATAGGTGGGCACGCAAAAGCTTATACCCAGAATAAAACTTTGTTGGTCTTAAAGGGGCCCCTGGGCTCAAACTTTGTTCTGCTGCTTCAGACCAACATGGCTACCCCACCTGAATCTATCTACCAGGAAAGTTAGGGAAGAAAGGGTTAACCCCCATCCAACAGAGCTTGTTCTGCTTATCTGCTTTCAGAGGTTAAAAATGCATGGAGAGATGCAATCGTGAATCTCCCTGATAACGTGTAGTTTATCCCTCACTCCTGATGACAGATTTGTAGCTGGAAATGACTTCTTCTGCACAACTGGGAAACCTGAAGGAGCAAGGTTCCTAGTTCTGGGGAGAGAGCCCTACCTGCCCATACTTGTGATGAACGCACACAGGTCTGGGATGGGGGCTCGCTGCTGCTTCCCCCTTTATGAACAGTCGGTCTCTTTGGCATGCTGTGTGAAAACAGCTTTTGTTTGGTCACAGTGGCTGCATTGCCACCCTCTGCACTAAAGGCAATTAATTTTTTTCATCTGGCTATTCATGTGTAGCCAGAAACCACAGAGCACAACTGTCAGACTACATTTGGCATTCTTAAGAAATGGCCGCCATTTTTCACACTAGGTGCCTGCCACTGAGGCCACAAGAGTGCTGTATCTTTTCCTGCCTAAACCTTTCTTTTCCAATGAATTCTGTGCCCATGTTCACCAGCCGTTTATCAAACAGGTTTCTTCCCCCACCAAACACCGCCAACCCTTTTGTCAGCTTAGCATATGGTGTTCAAATCCTTGATTCCCCCCCCTCCCCTCAGGAGAGGAAAGTTTATTAAAAGCGTTTTATCTGTGACTTTCGACAAACACACATTTACATTTCATCAATAAATGTCTCTCCCCTCCTTACCCTGCTTTTGGCTTTGTACAAAGCCCATCTCCTGAATTTAATTTACTTTTTGAGGGTTATCTTTCTGCTAATCATCTGAATCGGCAAACAAATAATTCTGTACTTGTTTTCTCCTTTCCGCCCTGAGGTGTGGTACATGTCGACACACTTTTCATAACATTCCTTTTTCCATGCCTCTCTTTCTGTTTGATATACAGGACATAATTACCAGCAAGATTTAGTAAAAATTTCAGATGACTTTCGCAGATCAGCTACATAAGCAGGGGGGAAGCCATCCCCTTCTGCCACAGTAGAGTTTCCTGTAGGGTTGCCAACCTTGTTTTTATTGTTTTTATATGTAGGCACATGGTGCCCTTTGTAAGCCGCCCTGAGCCCGTTCGCGGGGAGGGCGGGGTAGAAATACAATAATAAATTTTAAAAAAATAATTCATTACTTTCTTGCAAAAAGTTGACTGTTATTTATTTATATCATACTACAGATAGATGCCTGCTCCCTAAGATTGCCAGCCTGTAGATGGGGCCTAAAGAGATTTGTTCTCCTGGAGAAAATGGATGCTTTGGAGGGTCGACTCTATGGTAACTATACACCACTAAGGTCCTTTCCCTCCCCAAACCCTCCCCTCTCCAGGCTTTATCCACAAATATCCAGGAATCCCCCTACCTGTAGTTAGCAACCCAAATATTGCCCCCTCCCGTGTCCAAAACATATGAAGTTGCCTTTTCCAACACATCAATGGCTATTAGCCTTCATGAGTAAAGGGAATCTCCGTATACAGAGGAAACAGACCTCTGGATACCT
This sequence comes from Gekko japonicus, assembly GCF_001447785.1. Classification (NCBI taxonomy): domain Eukaryota; kingdom Metazoa; phylum Chordata; class Lepidosauria; order Squamata; family Gekkonidae; genus Gekko; species Gekko japonicus. The sequence goes on along the minus strand of NW_015170360.1, from coordinate 154,597 downwards.
GTGCTAGGCGGCAGCATCATAGCTTCTATTGTTATGCTCTGTAGAGCAACTATTTTGGCAGCTGTGTGAAACAGAATGCCGAACTGGATGGGCCTCTGACTGAAATAGCAGGGCCTTTCTTCTTGTCTGATATTCTTACGCTCTCCTCACTTCCCCAACCAATGGAAAGTTTGAGAGGTCAAACTATTTGAGTCCTTCAGACGAGACAGCACCAGAGAAGTATACATTTTTCTTGTATTTCTTTTCATTACAAATGTAAAAGTACAGCACAGATGGAGGCAAAGAGATATTCATGCAAGGCAGCAGACCTGCTACCCCACATCAAATCCAGAGAGAGAGAGAGAGAGAGAGAGAGAGAGAGAGAGCAAATCCAGAGAGAGAGAGAGAGAGAGAGAGAGAGAGAGAGAGAGAGAGAGAGAGAGAGAGAGATATGATTTGTTTGCTGCTTCAAACTCAGCACCTGCCCCCTGCCCTCAGCTGGGTGGAGAAGTATCACTTTCTCCTTGCTGTAATGGTTTCCAAGCAAGAGAGCTATCTGCAGACCTTCTTCTGACAATTAGCTGTTCTTGAGGAAACAGTTTATGGACTTATGGAACGTTAATGTTTATGTATTTATTTAGTTAATTGTGTAAACTTGAACTGTTTAGGAGGGCATTTTTATAAAGTAAATAAGGTTGGAGTTAATCCCTGAAGAATTAGCAGTCTTTTAAACACAATTTTCCATGTTTCTTGCATTGTTCTCTAATTTTGAAATCCAGCTTTATTGTTTATTACTAAATCATTAGAATCATAGAGTTGGAAGGGACTTCCAGGGTCATCTAGTCCAACCCCCTGCACAATGCAGGAAATTCACAAATACCCCTCCCCCACAACCCCAGTGACCGCTGTTCTACACCCAGAAGATGACAAAAACAAACAAAAAAAACAACCCCCCCCCAACACACCAAATCAGGATCTCCGGCCAACTGGCCTGGAGAAAAATTGCTTCCTGACCCCAAAGTGATGATCAGCATTTTCCTGGGCGTGTAAGAAAGGGCCACAAGAACTGAGCACTGGGGAAACCCTTCCTGCCCTCCCTCTCATGATCTACCTAAATTCACAGAATCAGCATTGCTGTCAGATGGCCATCTAGCTTCTGTTTGAAAACCTCCAAAGAAGGAGAACCCGCCACCTCCCGAGGAAGCCTGTTCCACTGAGGAACCGCTCCGACTGTCAGGACGTTCTTCCTAATGTTTAGAAGAAGAAGAAGAGAAGAGATTGTATTTATACCCCGCCCTTCACTAACCTTCTGGGGCAACAGAAAACAACTCCATACCATCCTCTATATGACAGCCCTTCAAGTACTTGAAGATGGTTATCATACCACCTAGCTTTGTAATTCTTGCCTTTTTGTCTGCAATATACTTTGCTTTTTGTGATATGTTTACTAATTTTGTTTGTTGTTGGTTGGTTGTAGATATAATCAGGGCTGCCAGGCTCGTACCAGCAGTGGCAGATCTACATTTTTGGGACACTGAAGCTTGAACTGTTATGGGCCTCCCTTCTCAACCAGCAACAATAGGGCAACATCCAACAAGGTCCAAAGGGCAAGCTCAGAATAGATCCTGGTGAGCTCAGCAAGCCCCTGAAAATTTTTTGAAATTTGACCAATTACATGGACATTTTAAGGCTATATGAAATGGGTATTAGAGCATATTCTAAGGTCAATATTAAGTAGGGTTGCCAAGTCTACTTACCTTGGCGGCGGGGGAGCCTCGCCGGGCTCCGGGAGCTCTCCGGCGATGCGTGCGGGCGCACCACCAGCACGTCACAGGAAGTGACACGCTACATCGCTCATGTTGAGGGCGTGGCCACAATTGTTGGAGGGAAAACCATAGAGTTTCCCCTCCGACGATCGGGACCACGCCCCCAATGTGAACGACGTGGTTGTGTCACCTCCGGTGACGCAGCCACGCTGCGGCCACCCACCCCCACTTGGCAGCCCTAATATTAAGTACTTCAACCTATTGGCTTATGATTCTGTCACTAAAATAGCCTTATTTTAAGAACAAACACTTTTTAAAAACTCCATGAATTTTGTTGAAAAATTCAGTCATTAAAAATAATAATGCCTCAGGGCCCCTCCAAGATTAGGGGCCTTGAAGCTTAAGCTTCATTAGTTTCATAGTAGATCTGCCCCTGCTTACCAGGGGTGGGGGTTGCTCTGCCCCAACTCCCTTTCCTGGTCCTGCTCCAGCAGCCAGTGGGAGAAAAAAAGTTTTAAAAATTGCTGTCAGCTGATGGCATTACATCACTTTGGGATAACCATAGGGTTTTTGCTGATTCCTAGAGCTTACTGACATCACTTCTGTGTTTCCCCTGGAAGTCATGTAACACTGTTGGCCAATGATGCCTGCTCATGGCCCCCTCTAGACTTCTGTTGGTTGCCATACACACAGAGAGAGTTGGTTGTGTATATTTTATTGTCCTTACTACATTATTTTTTAGCAGCCATCTGCCTTGAGTCTCAGTCAGAAAGGAAGTTGATAAATGAAATAAGCAAGCAAGCAAACAAACAAATGAATAATATATTTATATGCTACTTCTCCACAGACCTGCTTAAGGGTGGCAGCTCACAAAATAAAAGCAGTACAATAAAATAATAAAAACAACAACAAAAGAACAACAACATAAGAATTATCAATACTAAAACAAGCCACTTTGGATGCACATCTTAATGTGACAAGGGGGGTTATGTGTGTTGGCAAAGCTGAGAGGAATACCACGAGGAGTTTGTGTGTGTGTGTGTGTTAGATGCCATCAAGTCACATAGGCAACCCTATGAATTAACCAAGACATTAGAAGGAGACTGAGACTGGGAAGGGCAGCCATGAAGGAGCTTGAAAAGGTTCTTAGGATGTGTCACTGGTGACCAAGATCAAGTTAATTCATGCCATGGTATTCCCCATTACTATGTATGGGTGCGAAAGTTGGACAACTAAGAAAGCTGACAGGAAGAAAGTTGATTCATTTGAAATGTGGTGTTGGATGAAAGTTTTATGGACACCATGACTGCCAAAAAGACAGATAAGTGGGTTCTAGATCAAATCAAATCAAACCTGACTCTCCCTAGAAGCTAAAATGACCAAACTGATGCTATTATTCTGTGGTCACATTATGAGAAGACAACATTCATTGGAAAAGACAATGATGCTAGGAAAAGTTGAAGGCAGAGGGAAAAGAGATGGATTGACTAAGTAAAAGAGATGAATGAACTAAGTAAAAGAGATGGATTGACCCAACATGAGATGGATTGACTAAGTAAAGAAAGCCATGGCCCTCAGTGTGCAAGACATGAGCAAGGCTGTTCATGATAGGACATTTTGGAGGTCATTAGGGTCACCATCAACAGGAAGCAACTTGACAGTACTTAACACACACAAAACAAGCCATAAAAACAGTATTCTGTAGCCTAAAAACAACAGAACAAAAGCCTAGGTCAAAAGAAATGAGATTCTTGCAGGTCGTAGAGCCCCCCCCCTCTAAGCTCTGCATAATTTTGATCCAGTCTGGGGCTATGTTCAGAATTACATATAACAGCAGATAACATCATGGTGTAGTGGTTAAGAGCAGCAGACTGTAATCTGAAAAAACCGATTTGATTCCCCACTCCTCCACGTGAAGCCTGCTGAGTGACCTTGGGCCAGTCACAGTCTTCCTCTTCCTCTTCCTCCTCCTGAAGACATGTTGCTTGCTTAAGAGAAACGGTTCATTATAAATAGGTTTAAGTTGTACATCCCCCACCTGTACATCCCCCACCTAAAAAGGCAGGATGGATATGGCCCTAACTACCATATAGTTTACTTACTGATTAATCTGTACCTCTCACTTTCTCAGCTAACATGCTGACTTTTCTCTAGTTAGCCAGATGCACCAGACACTCCCTATCCTGTGGCCTGTATGTTGTGGTGTAGTTAGCAGACATGTTTAGCTGGCCTTTGCTGAATCAGCAGTTTGCATACTTATTAGGTTGTGAGCCTGCAGGCAGGGTCCTGTTTATTTTTCTTCAGTGTATAATGAGCACCAAGTACTGTGCAGGTGCTTTTTATAAATATTAAATGACGATACTTTATTTTAATTTTCCAGTATTGTGGGAGGATAAGATTTAATGAAAGGACACCTGGTAGGAATACGAATGCTGCCAGAACTAAGTCTGCTCATGAATTCTAGTTGGCTTGTACAGTTACAAGTTCCATTGTGAAGTAATTACAAAAAGAATGAAGGGGAAAAAATCCATTCTGACATGAGGAAAATAATTCCAAGCAGCAAATCTCTGTAGTATGACACTTTCTCTTATTATGGGGCTCTGTGGGGGGATTCATGGAGCCCCATTTCACCTGGTTATAAATAATGTTCTTTCCTTGATTTTAATGAATAGTTTCCTTGGGTAATGAGCTCCCCCAGTACTTGGGGGCGGGGTAGAAATCTGAACAGAATCTACCCTACCAAAGCTTTTTAAAATAAAAAAGGCATGAAGGAGCAAGTGTGTCTTCTGACTTCAGACCTTATCCCTCTAACATCCTGGTCTATACATGAAGACTGCAGGTTTCTCCCTCTCTGAAGAAGGAGATGGTCAGTATGGTATGAAGTCTCAGACCTGGGCAGTCACCAGTCAAAGGATCAAGGGTGGCTGAGTAGCTGTTTTCTCTACTTTCTGGGGGAAATAGAACAGTAATGGGAGCAGCAGCCTTGCAGGCCTCAGCCATGACCAGAGAATAAGCCACTTTATGGACCTTGCTTCTTCCTTTCCATCCCTTCTATCCTTAATGCATGTTGCTTGCTGCACACAGTATGCAGAAGAGGATGTGGGATTCTTGTCCTCACTTCCTTTCTATGTGCATTCAGTGTAAGAAGAACATAAGAAGAGCACTTGTTGGATCAGACCAGTGGTCCACCTAGTCCAACATCCTGTCTCACACAGAGGCCAATCAGTTGCTCAGGAAGGCCAACAACAAGGCATAGAGGCTGAGACCTCCCCCGATGTTTCCTCCTGGCTCTGTGATTCAGAGGCTTAGTGCCTCTGGAGGTTCCCCTCAGTCATCACCATGGCTAGTAGCCGCTGACAGACTTATCCTCCACGAATCTATCTAATCCCCTTTTAAAGCTGTTTTTCTTGTGGCCATTACTACATCCTCTGGCAGTGAATTCCACATTTTATCACTCGCTGTGTAAAGAAACTGAAAAGTACGCAAACGGAGAGTGATTTCAGCAAAGCGTACTTTATTCTATCCGGAACAAGACAACTTTGGCCGGCTCGCAGGCCGGCTTATATCCCCCAAGAAACCGCCACCCAAAACACACCCCTACTTCCCTATAGGTTATTTACAGTGGCTGAGAGTCCCATAGGCTCTCGGCCGGGAACCTAGCCCCCTGATTGGAGCGGGCTAGGATCCGCATAGTCCATTGTCTCTTGGAGCGAAGCTCGATGTTTGTCTCTGGACTTGTCTGGACTTGTCTGGACTGGATACATTACAGAAACATAACTTGTGAAAGAGTACATCCACATACAAACTACATGTATAAGCTCTGTATGACCAAGTGGGGACTTTGATTTTTGCAGGAGCTGAATTGTGTGGACTGAGTGAATGTGTGCACGTTCAGTATACATGTGTAGGATTGTTTCGAAGTTACACAGGAGGTACATAGTGTTCCCCAGCTCATGGACACCAATTTGTTGCTTGGGATGAAATCCAAAGGATCTTGCATGGAACAGGGGGAAAATGGAGCTTCAGATCACTTCCTACCTGCTGACTAAGTGCTGCAGTCATCCCAGGCAGCAATGCCACAGCCATGTGACCATAACCTTGACCACAGTATTTTTTTTTATGTCTCTGGTCTTGGTAACCTCTCTTTATGGCCGCGGAGGGAGCAAACCCTCATTTCTTTGGGAACTGAAATCAAACAGCATTTCTTCCCCAAACCACAACATCAGCCCCATCATTTCTCTGCCTCCTTGGAGAAAGAGTTGCTTCAGAGCAGCCCAAAAGGCATACTTTTGCACCTGCAAAGAGCAACCACTTGGAAGTAGCTGTCTCTTTTGTAGGTGTATGCTTGGCAGAGGTGAGGGATTGATTAAGATGATCTACCCCTGTAGCCTGATGGATCCAATAGGTTTTCAGACAGCATTAGGGGATTTTCCTGGTGATATGGCTGCTCCTCCTGTCAATGTCCTGGTTGACTTCTGGAATGGTGAAATGACCTGGGAAATTGACATAATTGCACCTAGGTACACTCTCATGTCTAAGAGTCTGGCCAGCCCCTTGGTTACTGAGAGGCTGTGCATAGAGTAAAACTATCTCTGATGTGAACCAGTGGATCTAGTAACCCCTACATGTAACCTATCACTAAAGTCAGCCACTGAACCAGAAGACTGGAAAGTAGCAAATGTGACACCAAGTTTTTAAAAGGGATCCAGAGGGGAACCAGGGAATTACAGGTCTGTCAGCCTAACATCTGTCCCACACAAGTTAGTAGAAACTGTAATCAAAGATAGAATCATAGAATGTTAGAGTTGGAAGGGATCTTGCAGGTCATCTAGTCCAACCTCTGCACTCTGCAGGAGTATACTGAAAGATAGCCCTACATACCTACAACATACCCGAAAGATGGTCGTCCAGCCTCCGCTTGAAAACATCCAGCGAAGGAGCATCCACCACCTCCCGAGGCAGACTGTTCCACTGCTCAACCACTCTTACAGTTAGGAAGTTTCTCCTGATATTTAGCCGGTAACGGCTCCCTTGTAATTTCCACCCATTATATCATTGCACCCACATGGAGGAGCAAGGCCTGCTGAAGGAAAATCAGCATGGCTCCTGCAAAGGGAAGTCCTGCCTCACCAACCTTTTGGAGTTCTTTGAGAATGTGAACAAGCATGTAGACAGTGGTGACCTGGTAGACATTATATACCTGGACTTTCAAAAGGCTTTTGATGAGGTACCTCACCAAAGACTCCTGAGTAAACTTAGCAGTCATGGGCTAAGAGGACAGGTTCTATTAGGGATTAAAAACTGGTTAAATAACAGGCAGCAAAGAGTAGGAATCAATGGACAGTTCTCACAATGGAGGCAGTAACAGTGAGCTGCACCTGCCAGGAGCTATCGGATCCCTGCATGCACAGCGAGCCTGGCTGGGCTGCCTACTCATGCCACCCAGTTCAAACTGGGTGGTACAAGAAGGCAGCTCAGATACACTGGAGAATCGTGCATACCGCCAGCACAGTATCTGAAGTCAAGCTTAAAGACTTGACTGCTTCGATTCTCTGCAGTAAGCTGTGTGTGCATAAAGGGCCATGGTATGAAAAAATACTATCTTTGACCAGTCCTGTGCTTACAACCAATCAATTTAATCAGATGATCCTTAATTCTAATTTACTGACAAAGGAGGAAACAATTTCTCCACACCATGGACAATTTTGTAAGTTTCTATCATGTCTTTTTCTCTCTCCTAAGCTAAAAGGCTCCAAATGTTGGATGTGTGACTTATACCTGATGTGCCTTCTTAAATCCAATCAATCCATTTTTGACTTATTAAAGTGTGTATCGGCACTACATGACTTGAGACCCACCAAGCTGCACACCGTGCAATAGTCATATATGTTGGCCTTCCTGGAGTTTGACAGCACTCCTCCCCAGTTTTTTATCCACTGGTAGGCATCAAAAATAAGAGATTTAAAGAGGTCTTGATGGCTCATACCTATGGCTGATAGGCGGCTGTTTTCTGTTCTATGTTTTTATGATGGGGAGGTCTATAAATAAGAGTTGAAAACAAATTACATAAAAATTACCAACAGTACAAATTATGTATGTTCTACTACTAATATTGAAAATATGAAAATGTTCATTCAAAAATAAACTGGACAGGGAAGGGAGAGAAAGAGAAGAAACCCATACCAAAAACACGGGGGGAAATAAAGTTTTGAACTCCTAAATCCATCCCTAGCATTGTTGTTGTTTAAGAATGTCAGTATACATACTTGATAATCTGGTGTCATGAAAAATGAAAATGTATTGTTTTTATTGCTACTGTTCATTGATTTATTGATGTGATTTATTGCCAATGGACGCAAAGCCCAACAAATCATTTTACTGACACCATCAGCTGCCTTAACTAGGTTGTCACTTCCCAACACTAAAAGGTAATGGATGGTGATTATTTTACTGTAATGGGTTTAATCAGCACTTTGAATGACTTAGCAGTTGTGTCATAGCGGAGCAGATCATCATTAATCAAGGCAGCATTTTGTTTACCAACATCATCTGTAATTCATTCAATTGTTGACAGTCATCAGCAAATACCTCTCAAGCTACAGTTTATCAGAACCGAAAATCTGCACTGCTTTAGCATACTAACTGGTCCCCTAATGAACTGAAAATGTCACAATTTATACATCAAACCGCTGCATCCCGGACATGGAAGACTGCCCCTTTCCCCTCTTTTTCGTATGCTTGTGCATACTTAAGCTGCACCCCCACATTGTTCCATTGTTCGATATTTTGCTATCAATTGCACCATAGCAACTATATCTATATATCTATATAGATATCTCTCCCTTATTATAAAAGAGTTTTGGGTGCCAGAATTCTAAAATTGGCCCCTTTAGTGTTAGGCCGAAAAAACTGCCACTCGGAAGACACTGGCTGGGTTCATTGGCTGCTTTGTGCAGTCCCGGCCAGCGTTCCAAGGTCATTTACATATGGAAGCTGATTGGACTACACTCCATTCCACACCTCAAACTCACCCCCCCCCCCTGCAAGGCAGTTGGAATTTTCAGTTGGGAGAGGAGAATGATGTCAGCTGCTCCCTAGGCAGAGGCTGTGTGTGTGTGTGGGGGGGGTTTGTAAAGACAGACAGAGATAAACGTTGGCTGATGGTTGCCAACTCCAGGTTCGAACTCCAGGACATAGGGTTGCCAACTCCAGGTTGGAAACTTCCAGGATATTTTAGGGATGAAGCCTGCTGAGGGTGGGATCTGAGGAGGAGGAGGAAGAGGGGGATCTCAGACAGATACAATGCCATGCTGCCCACACTCCAGACAAGCTGTTGCCAGTCTCCAGGTGACAGCTGGAGAGATCTTAAAGCTTTGGTGCTACTTCAAAGTTCCCCAGGAGCCCAAAACAGAGTA
>NW_015170360.1:141429-143029 GCF_001447785.1 Gekko japonicus | reverse complement strand
CAAGTGTCACAGCTGCCGCTGAGAACAGCAGCGGCTGCCATAACTTTTTTAAGAGCCCCTAAGGAGAGCTGGGGGAGCCAGAATGACCTCTCGCGCGAGAGGTGGAATTTGCCCCTAGAGTCCAAGGCCAACACCCTGGGCTCAGGGAGGCAGGAGAACGATTCGCCCCCCCCTCCACGGTTCTTTAATTCATTCATCATTTTATAATCCTCCTCTATCTTTTGATCTGGTGGGCAATAACAAACTCCCAGTGTTAAGCTTCCTTTTGGGCCCACTATTTCAACCCATAGCCTTTCCAGAAGCAAATCCAATTCTCTTACCCTCTCAATCTTACTGGACTGTATACCCTTTCTGACATACAGAGCCACCCCACCTCCAACCCTTCCCCCCCATCCTTCCGATATAATTTATAACCAGGAATCACCGTATCACACTTATTTTCCTCATCCCACCAAGTTTCCGAAATACCCACAATGTCTATTTTCCCCCCAACACCAAGCACTCCAACTCCCCGATTTTACCTTGGACACTTCTAGCATTTGTATAGAAACACCTATAGTTTCCCATACATTTTAAGCCCGTAACCTTCCTCTTGCTCTCTCTTGAGACCTTGTCAGGCAGTCCATAGCCCTAGCCATAGTCTCAGTGGACAATCCCAATCCACCTCCCTGTAGAGATGCAACAGCTACCCCCTCATCTCTCTGAGATGAGCCATCTTGAACCAGAGACTTATCATCTCCTGTCAGCTTTCCCCCAATAGTCAGTTTAAAAACTGCTCTGCCATCTTTTTGATTTTAAGCGCCAGCAGCCTGGTTCCTTCTCGGGACAAGTGGAGACCGTCTCTTCTGTACAGCTCCCTCTTGTTCCAAAAAGTATCCCAGTGCCTAACAAACTTGAACCCTTCCCCCCACACCATCGTCTCATCCACACATTGAAACTCCTGATCTGTGCATGTCTCTCCAGCCCTGCGTGTGGAACAGGTAGCACTTCTGAGAAGGCTACCTTGGAGGTCCTGGCCTTGAGTTTCCTGCCTAGCAGCCTAAATTTTTCCTCCAGGACCTCACAACTGCATTTCCCCACATTGTTGGTGCCAACATGTACCATGACCACTGGCTCCTCCGCAGCACTATCTACCAGCCAATCTAGAACACGCATTGTGTGGAGTCTGCATAAAAAGCAGGTCATGTGATTAAAAACAGTTCTTGGACCATACTACTTCAGAATGGAGCAGCTTGGCTATGTCTATGTGCATATGTATGCATGCATGCATGCATGTGTGTGTGTGTGCGCTCTCTCTCTCTCTGTGTAACCTGACTGAATGCTCCCACACATCACTCCAAGCCATATCGTGTACTGGTTGCATTCCATGGCCTTTTTCCTGCATCAGGCTGAAGCATCTAATTGAAGGGCAAGGTTAAAAAGTTTGGTCAGGGAGGCAAGCAAAGATTACTTCCAGAAAGTAGTTTAGATGGGTACTGAACCAATGGGCTGCCTGAGGGTGATCAGTGTTTGGGGGGGGGGGGGGTTGCCCTGCAGCTGATTACCATCTCTGCCTGTTCAAGGTTTGCCTGCCCCCCCAGCATCACTAAGACCACCCCTG
>NW_015170360.1:138626-141371 GCF_001447785.1 Gekko japonicus | reverse complement strand
ATGGGGGGCGCGGGGGGGTGCTGTGTTTGGGGGGGGGGGGGGGCGTTGCCCTGCAGCTGATTACCATCCTTGCCTGTGTCTGGATGATGCTGGGGGGCCCTTGTTCAAGGTTTGCCTGGCCCCCCAGCATCACTAAGACCACCCCTGCATTTTTATATTTGTTGACTTTGAAATTGCGACTATCACGTCAATGCAAAGAGTTAGACCATGGCATATAAACTCACTGAAAACCATGCATACAGGGACCATGTGGATGAGGGAAGCAGGGTCCCAGGCCAGCTCTGCTCCTGTCTTCCACACATAAAGCTAAGAGCTGAACGTGGAGAAGTTAGAGGTAAGAAGAGAGGATAAAATCCAGTAGGAGAGCCAGCATGGTACAGCGGTTAAGAGCAGCAGATCAGGAGAACTGAGGTTTGATTCCCCACTCCTCCACACAAAGCCAGCTGGGTGACCTTGGGCCAGTCACAGCTCTCTTAGAACTCTCTCAGCCTCAGCTGCCTCACAAAGTGACTTGTAAGGAGAGGAAGGGAAGGTGATTGTAAGCTGCTTTGAGATTTCTTAGGGCAGAGAAAAGCAGGATATAAAAACTAACTCCTCTGGTTCTTTGTTCAGGTGTTTAGTGAACATATGATGGGGGTGTTTATTATCCTATGTCTATGCAGGGGTCATTTCCTGCAGGAGCGCACAGGAGCGGAGCTCCGGCAGTAAAGAGCCCAGGGGGCGGGCACATGCAACAAGCCCCACCCCCTGCTCCCAGCAGCCCTCAGTCAGAGCAAGGAGCAGCCAGGTAAGTTGCAGAGCCCCCCCTCCCCTGTCCAGAACAGTCCAGCGGCACCTTTAAGACCAAGTTTTATTCAGGTACAAGCTCTCCCTCCTCTGCGAGGAGAGATCTGCACGATCCCCCCTCCCCCTCATAGCTAGCAATTCAAAACAGTCCAGTGGAGCCTGAGCAGTGGGTGTTGCCTTCTGACACACGTCGGGTGATGTCAGGGGGTGTGGCATATGCAAATAAGTTATGCTAATGAGTTATACTAATGAGCTCCTGCACCTCTTTTTCTACGAAATGACCCCTGTGTCTATGTAAGCTAGCATTGCAAGGATGCCATACAAACGACAGTGTTCCTTCCCCTTTGTTATCATTGCCTTTTAGCAGTTTAAAGAAGTTTCAAACTGGAGTCCACCATGCATGTTAGTCATTTTAATATTGTAAAGTTTCCATCTTGGTGTTTTATTCTTTTCCGTTTATAATGCCCGCCAACAGAAAAATGCACTTGATTTAAAAGCTTGTCTCACATGATGAGATAATCAGAACAGCTTCTCCTGTAACATTTGTGTGTAAAATATGTGTGTGGGGGATCAACTTTGGATTGACCTTGGATTTGTTAACATTTTATCAGGCACAGAACAACACAAACATGAGTTTTCCCTTGTTTTGGAAACAGGGTCATGTTCCTTTGAAAACTGTTTGTTCATGGGCTTGTTGATTTTTAAAAATTTGATTATTTAACATCTGTACCACCTCTGAATAGTTCAACAGGGATCCTTTCAAAAATAGTTCATCACTGAATGATGATCGGTGGGAACAGAGAATGCCAGGATACCAAAGTAGCTTTTGTTCATGCAAGATATAGGAAACAAAAAATGTTAATGTTGGGGATTTTTGTTCTAATGCCTAAGGGTGCAGTTCACAAACCAGAGGTACAATACTTCATCATATTGATGACTACCCCCAGCTGACTGTTGATGGGATACAACCCAGCCTGCTATCCTTGGAACTGTCAACTACATTGTTGTGGCTAGTTATTGGGAGGGAGGTAGAAAATTTATTATGTATGGCAATAGGCCTTTACGATCCAAACATAATAAAAACAAACATACGATGCAGATACAAATATTTGACATGGTTGTTTAAAATTTAATCAACACTAAGATCAAATAATTTCTAAAGACCATTAGATGATGTATATCAGCTGTTTATCTTCCTGGCTACCACATTTGCCCTTATTTTCTTGGCAGCTAGGGGGCAGAGTGCCATCCTTTTGGAAATAAAAGAACTGATGTCTGATAGCATGAAACTTAATTTATCAGGATCAGACAGAAGGCGGAGACCAGATAATATATTGGCAAGAAATTCTCCCCTTGGTTCTGAGTAAAAATTTAAAACATAGTGGGGTAAGTTCTCGATTGAACTTCCACAAATATCTGTACGCTGATCCATAGTTGTTGTTTTTTTAATTGCCCAAGTAGCATCTCAGTTGGCATTAACTGGAAACATAATGATGAGCAGGGCTCTTTTTGTAGAAAAAGCCCAGCAGGAACTCATTAGCATAATAGGCCACACCCAACAGCAGGAACTCATTAGCATATTGGGCCATACCCCTGACAGCAAAGCTCATTAGCACATTAGACCACACCCCCATGTTACCAGAAGTGTGGTTATCTAGCCACACCCACCTTTTGCTTGTTATTCTGTTTACCTTGTTTGTTGTCAAAACCCAGGGCTTTTTTGTAGCAGGAACTCCTTTGCATGTTAGGCCACACACCCCTGATGTAGCCAATCCTAATGAGTTTCTGCTGTTGGGTGTGGCCTATTATGCTAATGAGTTCCTGCTGGGCGTGGCCAACTTGGGAGCCAGCCGGAACTCCGCTCCTGTGCGTTCCTGCCTAAGAATAGCCCTGATGATGAGAATGCTCCCCAAAGCAAGCAGAATGGAAGGCGGGGGGGGGGGGTCCCCCTTCTCGGGG
>NW_015170360.1:126037-138559 GCF_001447785.1 Gekko japonicus | reverse complement strand
GAAGTCCACCCCCCCCCCCGTTTCTTTGCTAATGAATTGATCGGTGCCAGCATGCCTGCTGCATGAACTCCAACACGAACTGCATGAATCTCCACAAAAACATGGAGGGTTGCAAAAGGTTCGTTGCAGGTGTGATTGCATGGCCCTTCGCTCATGAACCACGAATCGGGCAATGTTCATCATGAAATTAGGTTTGTGACAAGGTCTGTGCCCATTCCTACTAGAGACTCAATTAAAAAAAATGAAAGGTGGAAATTCAGAGAACCTGCCACACCTATAATTACACTGGGATATTGATATAACAATATTCTAGTGTAGATGGGATGTGTGTGTGAACGCCCTGTTGGCCCAGGGGAGGGTGTGTGTTGCCACTTGTGGGGAACTGGGTCAGGGAAACCATGAGGAATCCTGTGGAAGCCTTGTTGCTGCTGTGCTTTGTCTGCAGCTGCACTAGCAATGGGGAAATCACAAAATCATGTCTCTGTGCAGAAGACACCATAGAGTTGCTGAACATGGAGGTTCCATTTAGCCATCACAGCTAATATTCAATGATGGTCCTGTCATCAATGAAAAAGTCTAACCCACTTTTAATGCCATCTGAGCTAATGCCATCATAGTCTGTTTTGGCAGTGAGTCCCATGAATTCCTTGTACAGTGTATTATTTATTTATCAGATTTATGGAGAAGCTGTTTGTTTTGTGTGTCCCAAGTCTTCTGCCCATTGACACAACATGCATAATCTTATAAAACGTTTTTATGTTCCCTTCTTACTTACCTGTTTTCTAAACTAAAAGCTCTTACTGGTATAAGAGGGTGCTTCACTCCCTTGATCATTTTGGTTCCCTATTTCATCTCTAGCTCTACAATATCCTTTTAGTGGTGGGATGACCAGAACCATGCATATTCCAAATGCATCCATACTATACAAAGGGCACTGTGATATTGGCCATTTAATTTTTGATTCTTTTTCAAATAATTCCCAGCATAGAATTTGCCCCCTTTCACTCTGCCACACTCAGATAAAAACTTCTCCCAAGGCAGGTGAGGATAGGGGTGCAGTTGGTTGGGGGTAAGTGATGGGCCCTCCAAGGGGCACTGGAGTTTGGTAGATGATCAGGGGTGTCGACCCCAGATACTTGTTAAAAATACTAGATGGAACTAGATAGCCACTGATTGAAATACTTCCTGGAAGGTCAGGTGGCAATTGGGGATGGGCACAAACCAGCTCACAAACAAAGGTTTGTGATGAATTTTGGCCAGTTCATGGTTCGCAGGTCAACTAGCATGAACTTTCAAGCTGTTAATGGGGGTTCATGAATGGATACATTTCCAGACAGACTGCCTCTGCTCAATCTAAATGTTTACCAAACTTCAAGTCAAGAGGATGGTGGAACTTGGATGGCATGCAGAGGAGCATCTGTGCAAGGTCCCCTGTGACTTTGATGTCTCTAGCTTGCATTCTATACACCCATGATCCTGCTCCTGTCATTTCCCCAGAAAGCACTTTCCTGGGGGCACCTTCTTTGAGGGGCCGTAACTCGGACCCTGTAAATCCAATCCTCACCAAACTTGGAGGGCAGGTAGAAGAGAGTCAGTTGGAGTTTCCCTATTTTTTTTCAAGTGTGTTGTCTCTATCATGACAGAGGGGAGCATTCTACCACATAACAAACCTCACAAACTGGCAGCTAAAAGTTCATGATAGTTCATGGTTTGCAAACTGGGCACACCATGAATCACGAACCAAACTGCATTTTCCTGGTTCATGCCCATCCCTAGTGTCAATTGATCTCAAGAATTGATGGGCACCCCCCAAACACGTCTGCTAATTATAAACTTTCTCCCTGTGTAATTGAAAAAATTCTGGGTTGGGGTTTTTTGGTAGAGTTCTATTATGATTCTGAGCATATGTACTTTTTTTTTGCAATACTGCTTGGAACTGTAACATAGGAGGTCTGAGTCTCTGCATCTCCCATTTAAAAATTAAGAATTTCCCTAAGTCTTGTCATAAACAGAAGCACAATAGTTAAAATTGCTTTCATCCACAGTAATATGATGCAGGGATTTTATTTTAAGCCACCCTCCTTTTGAGGAAGCCTGTATAAAATTTCATAACATGCAATTTCTGTGATTATTCATGCATCAGCTTTCTGGGATATATTTTTCCTGATACCTGTTAGCTTGTCAGTATTTCCTTGTATCTGCTAGCCCATCTGTATCTATTTACACAAATCCAATATTTATAGACTATGTGTCTGATGTTCCCATACATTATTTTGACATGCATGTACCTCAGACAGGGTGGGATTCTGCCTCCACAGAGTTTTGCTATTGCTGGCAGTCACTCGAGATAGGAATCATGCTCACAGCAAAAAACCCTGTGGCTTCTCATTTTAAACACCTTTTAATATTCTCCTGTGTACCATGTTGGAACTTCAGTTGCAACTGCAAAACATATAGATATTACAGAAAAGCTCTTGATAGTGTTTAGTGAGAATACACAGATGTGTAATTTTTATGGTGATCAGCAGTTGATCGCAAGGGGGGAAATGTGAAAATTACATCCAGTTGTTTCTGTAAAACTGGCATTTGCAGCAAACAAGAATTTTAGAAGATGAACTTAAATTTTGCCTTGCTGGATCAAACCAACAATTCATCCACTCTATTCTGCTTCACAATGTCCAGTCAAAATGTAAACAGGGTATGATGGTGATAGCTACCTCCTGTTGTCCGACACCTAACCATCATTTGGTAATCAAAGATATACTGCTGGTTCACATGGAAGTTCCACTGAAAGCTGCACTTCAGGTTTCTGTGATGTGTTTCCTTTGTTTTACCAGCAGGCTGCAGCCATTGTTTACATTTACCAAATGCAACAAAGGGAAAAGAACCAGGACAGTGATTTCCTTGTTTCACCTCTTTAAAAACAGCAAACTATGCTGCTTGTAGGGTGAATGGGTGACAGCAGCATAGAATCATAGAGTTGGAAGGGACCTCCAGGTTCATCTAGTCAAACCCCCTGCACAAGGCAGGAAACTCACAAATACCTCCCCCTCCACACCCGCAGTGACCGTTGTTCCACACCCAGAAGATGACAAAAAACCTCCAGGATCCTTGGGCAAACTGGCCTGGAGAAAAATTGCTTCCTCACCTGAAAGTGGCAATCAGCATTTCCCTGGGCGTGTAAGAAAGGGCCACAAGAACTAAGCACTGAGGCAACCCTTCCTGCCCTCCCTCTCATGATCTGCCTAAGTTCACAGAATCTGCATTGCTATCAGATGGCCATCGAGCCTCAGTTTGAAAACCTCCAAAGAAGGAGAGCCCACCACCTCCCAAGGAAGCCTGTTCCACTGAGGAACCGCTCTAACTGTCAGGAAGTTCTTCCTAATGTTTAGCCGAAAGCTCTTCTGATTTAATTTCAACCCATTGGTTCTAGTCTGACCTTCTGGGGCAACAGAAAACAACTCCATGCCATCCTCTATATGACAGCCTTTCAAGTACTTGAAGATGGTTATCATATCACCTCTCAGTCGTTTCCTCTCCAGGCTAAACATACCCAGCTTCTTCAAACTTTCCTCATAGGACTTGATCTCTAGACCCCTTACCATCTTCGTTGCTCTCTCCTGGACACATTCCAGCTTGTCTATATCCTTCTTAAATTGTGGTGCCCAAAACTGAACACAATACTCTAGGTGAGGTCTAACCAGAGCAGAGTAAAGTGGTACCATCACTTCACATGATCTGGACACTATACTTCTGTTGATACAGCCCAAAATTGCATTTGCCTTTTTAGCAACCACATCACACTGCTGACTCATGTCCAGTGTATGGTCTACTAAGACCCCTAGATCCTTTTCGCACATACTACTGCCAAGACAGTCTCTTCCAACCAATAATTATGTATTTGATTTTTTCCTACCAAACTGCAGAACTTTACATCTATCCCCACTGAAATTTATTTTATTTGTTTTAGCCCAGTTTTGCAGCCTGTCAAGATCATCCTGTATCCTGACTCTGTCTTCTACTGTATTTGCTACCCCTCCCAATTTAGTATCATCTGCAAATTTAATAAGCATTCCCTCTATCCCTTCATCCAAATCATTGATAAAGATGCTGAAGAAAACAGGTCCCAGGAAAGATCCTTGAGGCACTCCACTTGTCACTCCTCTCCCAGAAGATGAGGAACCATTCACAAGCCCTCTTTGGGTGAGATCTGTCAACCAGTTACAGATCCACCTAACAGTCATAGGATCCAAACCACATTTTTCCAAATTGTCAACAAGAATATTATGCGGAACCTTATTAAAAGCCTTGCTGAAATCAAGATAAACTATGTCTACAGCATTCCCCTGATCCAGCAAGGTAGTAACTTTCTCAAAAAAAGAGATAAAGTCAGTCTGATATGACTTGTTCTTGAAAAACCCATGCTGGCTCTTAGTAATTACAGCCATCCTTTCTAAATGCTCAAGGGCTGTCTGTGTGATTATTTGTTCTAAAACTTTCCCAGGTATAGCCAATTTTAGGTTTGGGGGGACATTGGACAAAGAGTGCCCAGGGGCCCCTGTCTACCAACCACCAGTTCCTTTCCACCATCCCCATCTGCCTATGCATCCTTCTGCTTGCAAGCCCTCCCACCTCCCATGATCAGTTGCCTACATGTTGTTGTTGTTGTTAGCTATTCGTGCCTACATATCCTTTTGCATACCCTCTCCCTGATAACACTGGCCAGTACATGCAGCTAGGAGTGCTGCCACTCTGCACTATCCACATGCCCATCTCCAGTGATGCTGGGCAGCTGTGAGCACGGGTGGTGAAGCACTTCAAACAAACAAATAGGGAAGGTCTGGGAGACGAGTGGTAGAAAAGGTGCGTGGGTGGGAGTCCACTGCAGTGGGTCCCACCAGAAGCCCTAGGCTCTGACACCTGCCCCACCTCAAGGGATGCTGGTGCTCACTCTGGAAGTGGAAGTCCTGGCCCTGACCAAAGATTGGTGCAGGAGGGGCTGAACCGGGGAACTCTGGACTAAGTGGCCTGGCAGCTATCACAGCTTCTTGGAAACTACTTTCCATCTGATGAGGTGGCCTGAACTAAGTTGCTCTTTACGCTTAGAGAGAAAGCAGGGCAGGACTGAGTTCAGTAAAATGACTTGAAAGACAAGGATTAATCCTGACTCACCCCCCCCCAATGCTGCTATGCACATGTTTTAAAACTGCAGCAGATATAGCCTGAAGTATTGTGTTTGGTGCCATGACAGAGCATTTCCCAGCAGCCAACATCGTTTGTGCCTCCTGAAATTCTCTTATGGGCTGTTCTCCAAAGAAATGAACAATCCAGAAATCTTGTTTATACATTCAATTTACTGGAGATTGCAAAAGCAAACTGTATAGCAAAGCAAAAAACAGATGATATGGATGTAATAAAACAGAACAAGAATGGGGGGGAAATTAAAATTTCAAAGGCTTGACAGATATTTCCACAGCTTTCGGTGAAAATATAAAGAAGATATAAAGAAAACCATTCAGTCCTGGCACCTTAATGAATTTCTAATTTCAATGGCTTAAAACATGAATAAGACTTAGTGGGACAAATTGCTGCAAAATAAATCAGATGAGTGTCAAGGATCAGTACTGGGGCCAGTACTATTTACTGTATTTTTCGCTCCATAAGACGCACTTTCTTCCCCCAAAAAAGTGGGGGGGGAGCGTGTGCGTCTTATGGAGCGAATAACACAACAAAGAGTCTGGGAAGGGGCGAGCCGAACAAAGGAGCACGGGGGTGCTCCCGCCGCACACGCAGCCCGGCCTCTGCTTTTGCCCCAGGCGCCAGGGCCTCGCCTTACCAATGCCTCGGCCTTCCTCCTGCGCGCGGGGAGTCCTGCCGAGGAGCTGGGGTCTGGGGCAATGCTGGCAGTGGCAAGAGACTGGCGGGGTTGGCCGGCTGGCGCGGCGCTTAAGTAGGCTGCCGAGAGGAGAGGCGCCTCTAGAGGGCGGCTCCTCCCTCTGGCCCTGGAAAAAGCGCCGCCGCCACTCGCTAGCCAGCGTCCTGTGCGGGCCGGCCAGGGATGAGCCAGCTGGCCTGGTGGAGTTGCACGCGGGGCTGAGCCAGGCTTTGGCAAAGAGCGTCTCTGTCCTGTTTTCCTCCTCTAAAAACTAGGTGCGTCTTATGGTCAGGTGCGTCTTATGGAGCGAAAAATACGGTAATTTATTCATCAATGATCTGGAAATGGGGGTGAGTCGTGTAGCGGCCAAGTTTGTCAATGACACCAAATTATTCAGGATGGTGAAAACCAAGGCTGACTGTGAAGAGCTCCAAGAGGACCTCCACAAACTGGGTGAACAGCCGACAATGTGGCAAAGGAAGTTCAATATTGCTAAGTGTAAAGTGATGTACATTGAGACAAAATATCCCAACTTCAAGTATAGGCGAATGGGGTCTGAAATTTCTGAGACTGAGAGGGAAAAAGATCTTGGGGTCATACTAAATAGCTCAATGAAAGTGTCAAGCCAGTATGCTGCAACAGCGAAAAAGGAAAACTCTTTGTTAGGAATTGGAGGCCGTGGCTGGGTGGTTGCAGCAGAGCCGGTTGAAATTAAATCCAATGAAGATGGAAGTGCTGTACCTGAACCGGGGCGGGGCGAGGTGGGGAGGTGGGGGAGAGTTGAATTAGGAATCAGGCTGCCCACCCTGGATGGTGCAGCACTTGTGCCAGCCCAGAAGGTGAGGAGGCTGGGGGTGGTCAGAGATGCCTTGCTTTCCATGGAGGCCCAGGTTGCCACAGTTGCCAGGTCTGCCTTTTATCATCTCTGGCAGATCAGGCAGCTGGCTCCCTACCTCTCCCCCCAAAATTTGGCTACAGTGACCCATGCTATGGTCACTTCCAGGCTTGATTACTGTAACTCATTGTATGCGAGCTTGCCCTTGCAGCTGATCTGGAACCTCCAGCTAGTACAAAAGGTAGAGGCGCACCTGCTGACTGTGTCGCCTGTGCAGGCGCACATTCAGCCAGTCCTATGCCAATTGCATTGGCTACTGACTGAGTCACGGATCCGCTTCAAGGTATTGGTGTTGATCTTTAAAGCCCTGTGAGGCCTGGGACCGACATACCTGCGGGACCGCCTCTCCCCATATGTGCCCTGGAGAGCCTTGTGCTCTGCCAGCCAAGATCTGCTGGTTGTCCCCGGCCCAAGGGACATCTGCTTAGCCTCAGTGTGGTGGAACATGGTCCTTTCTGAGATCAGGGTCCTGCAGGACTTACTACCTTTCCACAGGGCCTATAAAATGGAGCTGTTCCACCAGGCCTTTTGTTGAGGTGGCAGGAGTTCAATAAAATTTCGCTCCCCCCCCTGCTGAAGTTTACCATCTCTGTGTGGACCAGATTAAGGTGAAGAAAATGGCACTAGCGTGAAATGTATGTTTATGAACAGTGTGACCTGTTTTAATCTATGTTGTTTTAAACTGTTTTAATTGTTTTGTAAATTATATTTAATATGTATTGAATTTTTAATGACGTTTTGATTTGTTCTGTGATCCACCCTGAGCCCTGTTGCAGGGAGGGCAGAATATCAATTGAAATAAATAAATAAATAAAATTATTAGGAAAGGGATTGAGAATAAAATGTCTGATATTGTAATGCTCCTGTATTGTTCTAAGGTGCGGCCTCATTTAGCATACTGTGTACAGTTCTCGTAACCGTATCTCAAGAAGGACATTGCAGAGCTGGGAAAAGTACAGAGGAAGGCAACCAAAGATGGTTAGGGGGTTGGAACACCATTCTTATGAGGAAAGGCGGAAGAGTCTGGGACTTTGTAGTCTGGAAATCAGCTGTAAATCAGAAGACCTCTAGGTCCCACCTTGAGACTGGTTACACTACCCTCATATTGTGCAGTTAAAATCCAAGCAGACAAAATAAACTGTAAATCAGCTCAACTTGTTTCCCCCCCATTTCTTTCTAATATCTTGTTAATACTACTACTGGATCTAACAGTATAATGATTCTGGTGATTTCCATGATCTTATTTAATACTTGCCTCTACTATTTCTGTCTTCTTAATAACAAGCTGTGATGTTAAAATGCATGTGATGGCAACATCTTCTGTGTGGTGAGGAATGTGAGCTCAATAGCAGTTGACACAATCAGTTTACCTTTTGTGCCCTTTAAGTTTTATACTTTGTTTAATTTGGCCTATGAAAAATTAATAAAACTATACCAAAAGAACGCAGCAAGATGGTAACAGAATGATTGGCTGCTACAAGACGCTTTAGTCGATGAGTCCCAAACTTTTTCCTTATAACTGTTACAGCTTCCATTCAGAGCTGGTTTTTAATGGTGTGAGTAATATTTGAATTTGAATTTGGGAAAGATTGAAGGTCAAAGAAGACGGGGACGGCAAAGGATGAGATGGTTAGACAGTGTCATAGATGCAATGAACATGAAATTGAGCAAACTTCAGAGGACAGTGGAAGACAGGAAGGCCTGGCGTGATCTGGTCCATGGGGTCGCGAAGAGTCGGACTCGACTGTGCGACTGAACAACAAAAACATTTGAATTGACCTTTTCCTCTCTGCTACCACTATTACATCAAATAGGATACTTTTACTGTTCTTGTTAGTTTGCTTTTGCATTACTTGATTACATGAGAAGAGCCCTGATGGCTCAGACCAGTATCACATCTTATCCACTTTTCTGTTTCTCACAGCAGCCAACCAGTTGCTCTGAAGAGACAACAAATAGGGAATAGAGGCCAAGACTTTCCTCTAATGTTGCCTCCAGCACTGGGTTGCAGACATTTGCTTCCTCCAAGAATTGAGGTTCTGTTTGTTTTAAACAATTGTACACTACTGTCATTGTATACTAGTGTTTTAAATAAATGTATTGCTTATCAATTTATCTAATTATGGAACAACTTCACCAGGGAGGTGCACCTGGCCCCCTCACTGTTGATCTTCAGGAGGCAGTTAAAGACAGCTTTATTTAGGACTGCATTTGACTGATTACATTTTTTATTTAGTGGCAGTCCTAATTGGAATTTTTGAATTGTGACCTTCTATGTATTTTTTTAATAATTGTTTTACTTATATTGTAGGCCACCTTGAGTTCTGCAAGAGAGATGGTGGCTAACAAATGTTTAAAGTAAATAAATAAATCACAATGTGGTCAAATTTGTAGATTGTTAAATCCAGATATTGGAGTTGAACAAACAAGATGATAGAGATCTTTCTATGTATATATATAAAAAAAACAAACACCAAGTTTTGCAGGAAAATCAGAAATATAACAAACAAACGAATAAACCTATAGCTTTAAGAAACAAATATACACAGTGACCATTGCTATGCAACCCCAGCAGTATTGGCAGCCTTCAAGCCTTGGGTTCTGTCAGTAAAGCAGGGCCCTTTCAAAGGCTATCTTGGCCTTTGAGGGTGAACTGATCAGGGCCAGGGCCAGCAGCAACCACTGAGCAACTTACTACCACCTGACTTGCATGACTCACCCAGGCTTGGCTACTTGCTACTTAAGGTTACCAAACTCTGCCTAGCAAGTAGCAGTCTGGTGGTGGGGACAAGGGGGTGACAATACCTACACTGCTACATCACTTCCAGGAAAAACCTGGAAATGATGTAGGGTGGCTTTAGGTAGCTGTAGGAATCACCAGATGTGGCATAAGGTAGTTCTAGAAATCTAAGGTAGGGTAGCTCTAAGGAAACAATAGAATTTCCAGCAATTCCTGGAGCTGCTCTATATTACTTCTGGGTTTTCCCTATAAGTGATGTAACAGGATAGTCAACATCACCTTTAAAAAAAAATTCTCCTGGCAAAATGAAGGTTCCCGATGATAATTAAAACAATACAGATTAAGACCAAATAAAATGAACCCCCCAAATACCTCCCCTCCAAAGATGTGTATTATTCATGTGGGGTTGCTAAGTCCCCAGGGTAGTAGAGGGGATCCCCAGCCTCTAGCTGACATTTCCTGCTATTGTTCTTCGTGGTGGCAAGAGAAAAATTAAAAAAAAAATGTAATATGGCCATTGGTGTGATGTCACTTCTGGGAAAACCTAGAAGTGATGTTATGCCTCTGCAGGAATTGACTGAAACTCTATGGTAAAAGCCATCGAGATTTCAGTGATTCCCAGAGAGGACTGATGTCTCAATTCTGCCTAGGAATCACTGAAAACACCCATATCCCCATCCCCTAGTCTCCTGATGATTACCAGGCCAGGCCTGGCAACGCTATGTTCATATCCCATCATGATCCCCAATCAGCCATGAAATTCAGTGGATGACTTGGTCCAGTTATTCTCTCTCATTCTAACCTACCTTACAGTGCTGTTGTGAGAATACAATGCTGAAAGGCAGAGTTCCTTCAAGGAAAGACAAGATAAAAAATGTGATAGATACCCCAGTAAGCTTGCCATTCCCTCACTGAGGGTGGGGGTTTGCCTGCTTTCAGGGCCCTCGATCCGCCAGCCTGGATCCAGCTGGTGGGGGAACCCTACCCCCCAAAGTGCTGTGTTCACACCCAGAGGTGAGGTCATCATGCAGGGTATGTTGTGGGAGGACGCTCTACCATTCCTCAAGTGCTGCTCAGTATAAAAACAATACCAACAAGAAACTTCTGTCTAAAAAAAATTCTGATGTTCTAATGGGCCATTTTCTGTAAATAGTGATTTTTAAAGTGGATGCTTATGACAACATATGATATGCTTCTTTAAAATGAAGTTTTTAAAGAAGCTCAGTTCTGCACAATTCCATTTGTAAAATCTCTGGTTCACACCAAAGACTTTAGGCAAGGCTCCATCACACAAAGCCCCCCAGTGACTATAGCAGCTCCTTATTCAAACTGTTGCTTTGGCAACCCAAAAAGAGCCCTCTTCAAACTCTGTGTCATCATCTCAAGAGGCAGACACTTTTTGTTCCACTGTGCAGCTGCAGGGAAAAGCCACATAGTGCACAGGAGGGTGAGGAAGTGAATGGGCAGCAGAACTGGAGGAAGGCTGGAAGGGGGCTCTTGGTGGGTAGCCGAAAACAGATTTCAGAACATACAGTTGCTACAGTCACATGAAGACTTCACCCCTTGTTCATGATGTTTTTGTGAGCTGGCCATATGATTTGCTGTGAAAACTGCTGTGTATAAGCAGCATGTAAACAAATAATTCTCTGGCATACACTGAATAGGTCACCAGCATACACTGAATATCGTGCCTAAGGACTTGAGCACACAGAATACAAATCTCCTACTTATTCTTCTTGAGTTTTCATAAAAAAAATTTTTTGTTGATCAATAGAGATTTCTCCCTAAGACAAAGAAATGCTATGGCAAAGGGCAAGGTGGATGATTTGAAAAATATGAGAGGATGGAAGTGTGTAACAGCTAAGGAATGTGAAAGAGAGTTAACATGTAAATAAAGCTGTTTTTGTGTTTTTTTTAAAAAAAGATTAGTTTGAAATGAAAAATATATATTTCTTTTGCTTCTACAGAGGTCAGTTGAAGAAAGTACTTGAAAAGTATGCAGACGGAGAGTGATTCAGCTAAGCATACCTTTATTTAGTTCAGGACAAAGACAACTGACCGGCTCGCAGGCCGGTTTATATGCATTCAGAAAACCCGCCACCAAGTACACCTAAACACACCCCCTACTCCCGATAGGCTATTTACAGTAACCGGACGACCATTGGTCCCCCGGCTGGGAAGCTAGCCCTTTTGATTGGGCTGGCTAGGATCCTTCGAATCTTTTGTCTTTCGACTGAAGCTACAGATGAATTGTGCCTGGCCAGCCCGGGCAAGTCCGGCATGTCAGGCTGAATACATTACACCCCTCCCCCCTTGGTTCGCAATGCACCCACAGACTAAGTCCTTCAGGTGCGCTGGTGGCTTCCTGGGGCGAGTCGAGCGGCGAGGTTCCGGGGTGGCTATTGGTTCTGCCTCGGGGGCCCTAGGAGCCGAGTGGACCGGGCCCAGTGAGGGATCTGAGGAGGATGGACTGGCTGGTACCTCGGGACGAGGAATCTCGGGTTCCTTCCGGGAAGGCGGCTGTGGGCCTGGTTCCGGAAGGGGGGCCGATAGGGAAGGCTCCGGGTCCTCGTCCGGATCCTCTGGGTCCAGCTGTAGCGTACGGCGCGCAGCTGATCAATGTGCCGGTGGAGGATCTGGCCATCCTCGCAGGAGACCTCGTACGAACGGGGGCCCTTGACCCGAACGACTCGGGCGGGGATCCATGGGGGGCCCCGGCCGTAGTTCCGGGCATACACCGGATCCTCGGGAAAGAACCCCCTGGCCGCCTCGTACTTTTCTGTGCCCGGGGCCTCAGCGGGTGCTCGATCAGGGTGTAGCCAATCCATTCGGGAGGCCAGGCGGCGGCCTAGCAGAAGTTCGGCCGGGGTGCGGCCGGTCGTGGTGTGGGGCGTGGTGCGCTGCCCAAAGAGGAAAGCCGCCAGTTTATAGTCCCAATCGGTGGAGTCCAGGCGGCGAAGCGCGTCCTTCGTGGTGCGCACCATGCGCTCCACCTGGCCATTGGTAGCGGGA
>NW_015170360.1:125440-125607 GCF_001447785.1 Gekko japonicus | reverse complement strand
AGGACCCGCTCTCTTAAGGGCGCGGGGATGACCACCCGGCTTCCCCACAGCAAGCAACCCTTGTGGGTAGAGAGTTCGTGCTTCCTGGTGGCGGATGGTGCAATGTCCGGATCCCCTTTGGCCTCGGGCCACCCCCTCACCACCCAGTCTAAGACCCTCCCCAGAAT
>NW_015170360.1:123024-123127 GCF_001447785.1 Gekko japonicus | reverse complement strand
CTTGTTACCACAATGGAATTGAGGGGGGGGGGGGTCAGTTTTCTCATATCATTTGTTGAAAAGATTTCATAAGGGATTATGTAATCTTTTCCTGCTTTGGGCC
>NW_015170360.1:109960-122640 GCF_001447785.1 Gekko japonicus | reverse complement strand
CGTGTTGGCGTCCGGGTCTTTGTTCATGGGGTCGTGGATCCCACCTTCGTCGCCAGTGAAAAGTATGCAGACGGAGAGTGATTCAGCTAAGCATACCTTTATTTAGTTCAGGACAAAGACAACTGACCGGCTCGCAGGCCGGTTTATATGCATTCAGAAAACCCGCCACCAAGTACACCTAAACACACCCCCTACTCCCGATAGGCTATTTACAGTAACTGGACGACCATTGGTCCCCCGGCTGGGAAGCTAGCCCTTTTGATTGGGCCGGCTAGGATCCTTCGGATCTTTTGTCTTTCGACTGAAGCTACAGATGAATTGTGCCTGGCCAGCCCGGGCAAGTCCGGCATGTCAGGCTGAATACATTACAGTACTAGAGGCTTTGAGCTGTCATTGAGCTATCTACTACAAGGCCAAGATCTTTTTCCTTCTCAGTCTCAGCAAGTTCAGACCCCATCAGCCTATACTTGAAGTTGGGATTTTTTTTGTTCCAAAGTGCATCATAGGGGATGCTGGTGGTGGGGAGCTCCTGGGTTCTCTCTGGGATGTTCTGCCACATGCGCAAAATGATGACATCACCCAGAAGTGATGTCATCATGTTCTTAACATTGGGGGAGTGATGCTCTAGTTTTTGCACAAAACTCTATGGGGGGGGGGTTGCCTTCAAAACCATAGTGTTTACTCAAAAACTAGAGTGTCACCCCTGAAGTTGGCGATGTGACGGCGTTGGAGACATCTCATGGCAACGTCCCTGTTTGGGGGTGGGGTTTCTCCCACCAGCCAGCTGACCAGATCCATGCCCCTAAAAGCGGGGGAACCCCTGCTAGGACCTGGGGTTGGGAACCCTAGTGCATCACCCTACACTAACCAACTTCATATGCCTCATTATTGCCTACTCAACCAATTTGTGGAATTCTACAAAAGGCTTAGAAACTGCTGTACAAGATGCTTTAGTAGCTCTTCACATTAAAGGTGTGTAAAGGCAGTCTTCATTCTGGTACTTTTTATCTGTGGAAAAGAGATATTTCATACCCCAAGAGGTTTCAGGTTCAGTGTATCCCAGCTCTCCTTTCCCATTCTATCTCCTTCTGCAGTCTCTCTGCCCCTTTCCATCATCTGATGAAAATCTCCCAGCCAAATACAGAGAAGTTCTCAACTATCAAGAAACCATCTCCGAACCATTAGGTCCATCAACAGACCATCCTTGACTATTCATTAGCATTCCACCTAAACAAAGGAATTTGTTGTTGTTCAGTCGCACAGTCAAGTCCGACTCTTCGCGACCCCATGGACCAGATCACGCCAGGCCTTCCGGTCTTCCGCCGTCCTCTGAAGTTTGCTCAACTTCATGTTCGTTGCATCTATGACACTGTCTAACCATCTCATCCTTTGCCGCCCCCATCTTCTTTGACCTTCAATCTTTCCCAGCATCAGGGTCTTCTCCAGTGAGTGCTCATGTGTTAATACCAAAAATAATGTCTCCCAATGCAAGCGCTGTTGAGAACACAGTGCTGACACTGTTTAAGCTGTAGCTCCCTTTTTGTTAAGCAAATCTGCTTACTCTGAGACCTAGATTCTCAAACCCTCTAGGGTTAGGACATCAGTGCAAGACACCTGCAAAGGCACTGCATATACCAGGATTTTAGGAGTGATCTCCAGCTGTTGGAAGACAAGCAGCAGCTGGCTCTTGTTCTCTCTCAGACTTTGATTAGGATCTCTGCAAACAGTAACTGAACAAAGGAAGTACAGACTTTGTCTCAATGCCCAGAATAGCCAGGTAGGTCCTGTTGCCAGGCAAGAGCTTGGGGTGAAGGGAAGGGGTGGTGCTCCTGATGAAACACTCTTTGATATTCATTTGTTCAGTACATTGATTCTTGTGCACAGCAGAGGATACATAGTGCTGTGCACAAGAATCTTCACTCAAACATTGCTTAGTGGGAGATCTGAAGGAGGCAGGGTCCTGAACTAAAATGAAGGCAAAGTATAGAAATTCTGAGGAGCACTGCCTGAAGAGCATCTCCCTTGCTGCTTTAGTGTGGATGGGAGCAGGAGGAGGAGCTGGGAACTTCATCATTAAAGCAGGAACTGTCA
The DNA here is from genome assembly GCF_001447785.1 of Gekko japonicus. NCBI lineage: Eukaryota > Metazoa > Chordata > Lepidosauria > Squamata > Gekkonidae > Gekko > Gekko japonicus. Next base: position 120,549 of record NW_015170360.1, on the reverse strand, counting down.
GGAGGACACTCTGGCAACACTGTTCTGAATGCCATATTGAAAGAACGCTGTGGTGCTGTCACAGCCACCAACTGCATTTGGCAGTTGCCAAACCTCCTTTCTCCAGGAGGAAAACTAAGGCTCACTTGCCTTACTGCCAACAGGGCATAGGAGCAGAAATACTGCCATAAAAAGCCTCATTCACAAGACCTCATTGTTCCCAAAGAAAGAGAAAAAGAGGAACTTTTGAATAGGGCCTAACCACACATTATGAAAAATGCACACTAGTCTCCTAGGCAATGTGTGAACCCGCTTTAGTGTTGCCAGGTCTGGGTTGGAAAATACCTGGAGTCTTTGGGGTGGATCTGGAAGAGGCTGGGGTTTGGGGAGGGGAGGGGCCTCAGCTTGGCACAACGTCATAGACTCCACCCTTCAAAGCAGCCATTTTCTGCAGGGGAGCTGAATTCTGTCGGCTAGAGATCAGTTGTAAAAGCAGGAGATCCCCAGGCCCCACCTGGAGGCTGGCAACCCTAACCAGCTTGCACCTCTGCACCTCTCATTTCCAGTGCACTCTCAGAGAGGGCTTCAACATGATTCAATGGAATGGCTCAAACTGTCCTCTTAGCAGCCTCATAAGAATGTAAGAAAAGCCCCACTGGATCAGACCAGTGGTCCATCTAGTCCAGCATCCACTAGTCCACTAATCGACCCATCCTAAATGAATTTTACTAATCCCCCTTTAAAGCTGTCTATTCCTACACCCATCGCTAGATCCTCTGGCAGATCCCTAGTTAACCCGGCTGAAACCCACTCCCCGGGCCATTCCTCTGCGCATCAATGTCAGCGGAAATAAACCCCAAAGCCCTGAGACCCTGCTGCGTCAGAAGTGACCTGGAGCTCAGCCTCGAGCTTCAATTCCTCCCTTCAAAAGGATACTCCATTGAAGGAAGCCAAGAACTCCTGCCAAACCTTAAGGTCAGCATGCATAGTGCTATTGACCCGCACTCTGTGGTGCTGGAGGCGCAGCCCAGCCATGGCCTCACAGTGCCTCCGCAAGAAGGCCCGCCCTGGGGCAACCACTTTGCATGCAAAGTTAAGATGCCCCACAAGCTGTTGAATTTCCCTTAAGGTGGCCTTCCTTTGTGTCAAAAATGCACTAAGACTGGCTTGCAGATGCTCCACTTTATCCTGTGGTAAGCAGGATGTTTGAGCCACCCTTAGAAAAACCAACCTCTGCACAGGACCCTCAGTCTTTTTGTGAGTCAAAGGAACTCCCAGCTCATCAGCTAATTGCTGAAACCCTACTAAGAGCTGGGCACACCTGCCTGTTCCTTGCGGACCCACAAAAAGAAAATCGTCCTAATAGCGTGCAACATCCTGAAGGCCCGTTTTAGCTCTTACTGCCCATTCCAGGAATGAACTGAAACGCTTAAACGCAGCACATGACACAGAGCATCCCATGGGCAAAGCCCTATCCATAAAGAACTGGTAATCAAAAGAGAAACCTAACAGCTCAAAATCATCTGGATGCACGGGGAGGAGGCGAAAAGCAGACTTAATATTGCACTTCGCCAAGTCTGCCCCACGACCACAGCGCCACACAATATGAATTGCCTGGTCAAATGAGGTGTACCTCACCGTGCATAGATAATCCGGAATGGCATCATTAACTGATTCACCTCACGGATATGAAAGGGGATGAATTACTCAAAATTCACCAGCGGCCTTTTTAGGCACAGTCCCCAGAGGTGAAACTCTCAAATTAGGAAGCGGTGGTGAAGAAAATAGGCCCAAAACACGGCCCTCATCCAATTCCTTTGCAATCTTTTCCCTCACCACCGACTCCATGACCTTAACTGACTTAAGGTTAAAGGCCATAAACGGGGCTCTCAGACCTTGAAAAGGAATATGAAATCCAACGATGAAACCTTCTAACAAATAAACTCTGTCCTTCTCCCTAGGGTACAGGTGCAGCCAGGCTTCAAGTGCCTTCAGCTTTATTGGGCTGGGACCCTTTTCCAGTGGAGGAGAATGAAGTACCCCCTCCTCTCTGTCGCTGACTCCTACGGGGTTTCCCTCTAGGACATGTAGGGAATGAGTGAGATCCCACACACAAAGGGCACTCGTGTCTGTAGAGGCATGTCTTCCTATTGCAGACCCCCCTGGAGCCAGACTCCCAACAGAGCAAACGGGGTCGAACCACCTTCCCCGTGGCACCACGGGAAGCAGTAGCTCCTTGCAAGCGATGCACTGTCTACCCACTATGTGAGCGGTCACCTGAAGTGTGACCGGTCATGGACATAATCTGGAGCCAAAGATGAGGATGTATTCTATCCCATGGAAGCGTGGGATTCATGGCTGCTCTCAGTCTAAACTGCTCATCATACTGCATCCTTGCCGAGTCAGGAAAACCTGTATAGGCTTTGTAAATAATGTCCAAATACTGGAACCGCGCCGTGGCCCTCCATGGCTGAGAACGTGATATCACTCCAGTATAAATTAAATAACCTGGCAGCCAATTAGCCCACGTCCGGTCAACCTTTCTCTTTTTTAGAATCTCCTTTCTTTGTTATCCAGCTCCTCTTTATCCTTCTTCTCTAAATCTCGGTAAAGAAGGCTAAAAGGGTCAATGTAATTACCTTTACAAATCTTCTCTCGTGTTGCAGGCAAAAGGTGATCACCTAAAGGTAAGGCAGTGTCCCTAAAGGGCATTGCACTTGCCAGTGCAGTGTCATAAGGGCTCGCCCAAGGGATAACCCCAACCAACCCAAGGACTAACAGGCATACCCGGCATTTGTGGCGGGAATGTTCCCCAAGGTGCCTGCATGGCCGGGGAAGGACGGCCCCAAGCCCATGGCTGACTTGTGCTGGCAGAGCTGGATGTAGCATCTGCCTGTGAGGCAGGTGGGAGCCCAGAGTCAGCTCCTTGACCCCAAGGTCCCCACGGCCACATCAGACTATATTGCAATGCAGGATCCTACCTACCACTGGGCACCAGCTGTGCAGTATCCACAACTTCCACCGGCACTGCCTCCTTTTCAACAGCCACTCCAGCTGCCCCGGTTTCCATCTCAGCATCAGGCCTAGCATCAGCAGGCCTGCATTCAATAGAAGAAAGACGCTTGAGAACCTGCTCCCTGAACTTCTTTCTCTCTGCCCTGCTTTCTTTTCTACGATCAGACCCAGAAGCCGCCTGCTGGGGGGCAGTAGCCGCAGCTCCCCTGGCTTGCTCCAGGGCAGCCAACCTTTCCAATATAGCTTGCTTCTCTGCCCTTTCCTCCTCATCTTCAGAGGAAGAAGGGACATTCCCTGCACCCTGCCTCGGGACTTTAGGCACAGGCCCCTTTGGAGCAGGCCCCCTGCCTTTTGATTTTCCTTGGCCCTTTTTAGAAGCCATTCTGCTGTCAACTAACAAAACTGCTTATTGCTACTAGTAAGAAACTTGCACAGCACTTCTATAAAATGTCCACTTATGCAGCTACCTAAAATGGCCGCCACACTCAGCACTTTAAAATGGCCATCTTATACCTATGTAAAAGTGGCCACCCAAGACCTTCAAAAATGGCCGCCTATTCCAGTACCCTCCTCCACTAAACTTAACCTAAAATGGCCACCAAATGCCACCCCTAAAATGGCTGCCCCAGTAAAACAAGCCCAAAGGGGCCTGCAAAGCCTCCCGGGGGGGAGGGGGTTAAGGAAGTTAAAAGAAAAAAGGACAAGCACCCCCTTATTCCTAAGATGGCCCTAAAAGCCCCCTGCACTGAACAAGGGGGAGTGTGAAAGGAGGAAGGGTCGATAAAGGAGGGGGGGTGGCCAGCAGCCTTACCAACTGCAGCCAAGGCCTAAAGGAAGACTCCCACCATAAAACCACTGGGAGGCGCAAGCCTCCAACAAAGCCCTAATACAAGCCTCTATGCGGCCCCAGGCCCGGGATCAAGCGGCGGATGCGAGCAGACCCTGGGCTAGCTATTAAGCTGCCGATGTGGCCCCTGGGAGCAGGCCGCCACCACCACCACCGCTGTTCCAGCCGCCCGCGCAGCCTGACACTCCGGCCCACTGCTACAGACAACCAACGCGGTCCAAACTCTCCAGCCGCCAACACAGCTCGCCACCCTGGCCGCCAATGCAGCCAGAAGTCCCAGAATGATGCGGCCCAGATAAGGGCCCCACCACAGCCCCGAGGCAGCGCACGCCGCCGAGAGCCAAGGCTTTGGAGCTCCTCCTACCGCTGTTCCAGCCGCCCGCGCAGCCTGACACTCCGGCCCACTGCTACAGACAACCAACGCGGTCCAAACTCTCCAGCCGCCAACACAGCTCGCCGCCCTGGCCGCCAATGCATCCAGAAGTCCCGGAATGATGCGGCCCAGATAAGGGCCCCGCCACAGCCCCGAGGCAGCGCACGCCACCGAGAGCCAAGGCTCTGGAGCTCCTCCCGCCGCTGTCCTCCAATGACGCCACCAATGCTGGACCAAAGGCCTCCCAGGTAAGCCCGAAGCCTGCAAAAAAGGCCCTCTTTCCACGTCATGCTCAGAGCTGCTACTCAGTCCAAGCACAAGGTGAGCAACTGGAAGGAGAGAGCGCAGCTGGCGGTTAAAAGCGGCACCGGCTCCATTCCCCCTTTAGGAGACCAGGCTGCAATTGCAGTCCTTCCCCTTCCTCCTCACGAGGAGGTAAAGGCAGCCCTCATGAAGCATGCTGTTGGCTTCTTCATGTGGGGCTGAATTGTAGATCAACTATCTCACAAATGTGTTCCGTAAGCACTCTTGAGAGTACGCCATCAGGACCTGGAGACTTACTGGGTTTTTTTGTTTTTGTTTTAAAAATCACCAGCAGACATTCAGAGGTGGGTTGCCATCAGCTGCCTCTGCATCACAACCCTGGTATTCCTTGCTTAGCTTAGCTTCTGAGATCTGGTTTTTAATGGAGGAGCCACTGAAGTTGGAGGAAGGCTCCTTAGGCTGGAGGAAAGCTCAGTGAAGCGAGAGGGAGGAAGGAGGAACTTGAGGCTCACTCTCACCCTTTATTGAATTTAAAAAAGCTACATTGCTGGGCTGTGTCACCCGCCGCTCAGCCACAGAGCTGTTTTTGCTGCCTCTCAGCAATGTCCAAAGGTGCTTTCATTGTCATAAATCTGGGGCACAGAAATAACATCCTACCCGAAATATCCTCACCACCTTTCCTCAGTTTAACAGATTTCTTCTCTTATGTTGATTTTGTTCATCTCAACAATGGAATTCATAAGCAGATTAGAATCATTTGGAGCTATTGTTGCCATGGCAACACCGTGCTGCAGTTATATGTCTTTTCTTCAGATCCTGATTTGGAGGTGACTGGTTATATTTATTCTTGTCCTTTGCAGAATCTCACAGCGTGATGGAAACAACTCATGAGGTACAGCAAAATGTTAGTTTACGGTATTGTGGCAGGAAAGTTTGACCAGTTTGAGCTGGTTTCTCTGAGCGGCAGGTTAAGCAACGTTGGGTTAAACTCAATTACTTTTGCCTCAGAAGTCTCAGATTACTTTTGCCTAATCATAGCTTTAAAAATGATTATATCAACTGATTTTTCTGTGGGTGTTTGCTTCTGTCTGACCTCACTCATGTCACAGGAGTCCTACACATTTGTAAAAACAAACAAACCCCAAACTCCCCCCATCCTCTAGTTTCAGGCTTTCTCAAAATTTGCCAAAGTGAACCTCCTTAGTTAAACTTCTGTCTGGGCTGTACCATTTCAGTTTAAAAATCTAAATGAGATGCTGATAGAATCCCTATGCGTAAAAATCCCTGTACATAGAATGCTAGCATCGCAAGGAAAAAGCTAGACTAGAACCGTGATATTTAGTTTTCTATGTACAAGGCTTTTTGATAGAGATGACTTCAATTTGGTGAAGTCCACCTACACTCTGAAATGATATCGTCCACACATAAATCTATTGTCTCAGAAACTACAAGACCCTGGCCTAGACATGATTTAATTGCCCAAAATCTTATCTGTATTTTTTGAATGACTAATTGGAGGATGAGTGAAAAATTAATCTAGAGTTTATATTAAATCCAAAATGGATTACGCACAGTGCTAGACTTCTCTTAAATCCACTCAGTGATGATGTCACACAATGAATTGCTTACTTCAGCAATCTCCTTTATCTTCTGTAAACAAAACAGAGTGACATAGGTGTATGCAGGGGTCGGTTGGCCCTGGAGCACACCAAAGTGGCGCTCCAGGAGTGAGGAGCTTGGGAAGTGGGCACATGAACAAGCCCCACCCCCTGCTCCCAGCAGCCCTCAGTCGGGCCACGAGGAGGCAGAAGGAAGGAAGGTAAGTTGCCACATGCAGAAAGGCCTGCAGAGGCCGGGTGCCCCCCCCTGCCGCCATTGCCATCTTTCTCGGGCCCTGCACCTAGGGTTGCCAAATTGAAATTGGCCGGGAGCGGGGGGCTCCCGGCCGGCGTCCTCTCCATGCGCACGCGCGTAGTGCACGCACGCGCCGCATCCACGTCACCCGGAAGTGACATCACACGGTGGGATCGGAGCCACGCCATTTGAGAGGAAAACTCTTTGTTTTCCCCTCAAATGGTGTGGCTCCACCTCTAGCGTCCGACATCACTTCCGTGTGACTGGGCACTGCGCCTGAGCATGGGGCCTAAGAAAGGCCTGCAGAGGCCGGGCGCCCCCCCTATCGTCACCTTTCTCGGGCCCTGCGCCAGAGTGCGGAGCCTGAGAAAGGCCTGCAGAGGGCGCGTGCCCCCCCGGCCACCTTTCTCAGGCCCTGCCCTGGAGGAGGGGAAGGGAGGTGGGCAGACATGCTCCCCTTCTTGTGAGCCTCTCCGCTATTGCGGAGAGACTCGGGGGAGTGCGGGGATTTAAATGGCTTTATTTCCCTTCCCCATTCTAAGTATTCCTGGCTTCCCTGCCCGATGTCCTCTAGGTGCCCCGCAGCCATGGTGGGCTGGCTGGAGGAGGGGAGGCAAGGCGAGCAGACATGTCCCCCCCTTTTCTCTGAGTCTCTCTGCTGTTGTGGAGAGACTTGGGGGAGGGGGGGCGTTAAATGGTTTTCTTTCCCTTCCCCAGATTGGGCAGGGAACTCAGGCAAACAGACTTCAGGGCACACAATATGCTGATCAAGCTGCTGATGCCTGAGCGGGGGCGGGGGGTGGGAGGGAGCTGGGGGAGAGATTCGCTGTTGTTTTTGTAACACCTTGCCTTTTCCTCCCATCCCGGCCAAGCACGCCTCAGACAGCCCAATGGAGACAGACAGAGAAAGGGGGGAGGGACTTGCCTGGATCCGTTCATTTTTTTCATTTCCTCCATCGTCTCTCCCATCCCCCTGCCTCGAAATGAGACACCACAGAGGACGATGTGAGGAGAGAATAAAAATCCCACTTGGTTAGCTGTGATTCCCAGGCACCTGCAGCTTGGGGTCGGGAGAACTAAAGGCAGTCCAACTACCTATGGAGCAGTTGATCCATTGCTTGAAGGGAATGGGGCAAGCAACTACCTGGGCTGCAAGTGTGCACAGGGAGAGGTTCCTGCTGCTTCTGTGTGATTGGGATGAAGGGGTGGGGGGGAGAAGCGGCAAGTGAATGAGTTGTGCTTATATGCTTTCACGCTGGTCCTTCTTCCCTGCCCCACCCTCCTTAAAATAATAAAAAGGTGTGTGATTCCTCAAAAGCAAAATATGTAGTAGCTCCATTCTGGATACCTTTAAGAAAAAGAGCCTCTTTTCCAGAAGGAGAAGAGGGGGCATGGCTGATCAGGCATGGAGTCCTCTCCTGAGTCCAGAGTCCTGACTCTGTGCTGCTCTGCAAATACAGCGTGAGTGCTTGATTGTTTATTTTATGTGCTTCTCAGCTGGGCTTAGCAGCATCCCAGCTGTCTGTTCTTGGTCTTGTGAAGACTGCTATTTGGTTTAGTTCTATATTGCTTTTCTCCTGTTACATCTTCGGCAGCCCGATATTCAGCTCAGTTTTGGTATGTGCTGGCTGGGATGGCTGGACAGTTCTGAGATTTGTCTTAACTTTAAAAACCTGGAGGGGTGCATGCCCTCATTTCTCCCCCTCAACTCAACAATGTGTTTGAGTCAACAACTTTATGAGGTACCTTGGGCTGAGGGAGTGAGTGAGTGGCCAAGGGTTAGGGTTGCCAACTTCCAGGTGGGGATTGGAGTTCTGGAATTACCACTGATTTTCAGACTGCTGAGATCAGTTACTCTGAAGGCAAGGCTCAAGTATTATTTTTTCATGCCCACTACAAACTGATATATACATTTTTATGTAAGTCGCCCTGAGCCTCCCTTGGGTGGCGAGGGCGGGGTATAAATTGAACTCATAGTAGTGTGGAAAAAAACCTGGCACTAGCCCTGCCTAGGCAGAAACTCTTAAGAACATGTGATCTTCATTAAGAACATACGGTAAGACAAGCCATGTTGGATCAGGCCAGTCCAACACTCTGTGTCAAACAGTGGCCAAAACCCAGGTGCCATCAGGAAGTCCACCAGCAGGGCCAGAACTCTCAGCCCTCCCAAATTGGGTCAACCCTCACCCATAATAGAAGCAGCACTTGTAGCTATATGAAAGGGATTCTCTCAGTGGTCATTGTTTGTCAACCACAGCAGTATTTCCAGCCTTCAAGCATTTGTTTCTGTCAGTTAAGTGTAAGGGGAGAGAGAGCATGTCAGGCCTGACAGCAGCCACTGGACAACTTGACACCATGCATCTTGTATAACTGCTCAACAGCTGCTGCCCCATGAAGTGTTGCGTAGTGGTTAGTGTTCCAGACAAGGATTCGGGAGACCCAGTTTTGAATCTGTGTTCGGAAATACCTGGAGATTTTTGGGGTGGAGCCTGAGCGGTGGGTGTTGCCTTCTGACACACTTCTAGTGATGTCAGGGGGTGTGGCATATGCAAATAAGTTATGCTAATGAGTTATGCTAATGAGCCCCTGCACCTCTTTTTCTACGAAATGACCACTGTGTGTATGCATATGTATGTGTGGGTGAAATAGCTGACAGGGCTTAGTATACACCACTAATACACAGCAGAGTCTGAGGATCTGGCAATGACATATTTTCAGGAAGTAGGATTAAGCCCCAATCTACTCCCATATTAAATTGACACAAACCCTATACCTATAACATATCTCTGTACAAAGCAGCATGCAGGGGGAACAGAGGCATGCCTGGTGATCCCACTGTTTGCAGCTGAGTGTATTGCCCCCCCCCCCCATGTGCTTTTGCATGAATGTGGGTGGTGAAGATGGGTGCAAAATGAAAATGAAGAAGAGGTGATATCATAGATGTTGCAAATGTTTCACTTTTGGGAAAGAAAACTACCCATTCACAGCAACAAGTATGTTTTTATCAAAGAAATGGGAGCCTGGTTTGTTGGCAAAAGAAGAAGGCCCAGAAGGTGAGGCGTCTGGAAGTGACACTGGACGCCTCTCTTTCTACAGAGGCCCAGGTTACTGTAGCTGCCCGATCTGCCTATTTCCATCTTCGGCAGATTAGGTTGCTGAAACTCTAACTATTTCACCCCCCCAAGGCTTGGCTACAGTGACCCATGCAATGGTCACTTCCAGGCTTGACTACTGTAATTCGCTCTACGCAGGCGTACCCTTGAGGCTGACCCGGAAATTACAGCTGGTGCAAAATGCAGCGCACGGTGCACCTGCTAACACGGTGCACCTATATGGGCTCACGTTTGGCAGGTACTCCGCCAATTGCATTGGTTACCAGTAGAGTTCTGGATCCGCTTCAAGCTGTTGGTAATGACCTTCAAAGCCTTACACGGCCTGGGACCAAGATATCTGAAGGACCGCCTCTTCCCATATATGCCCTGAAGAGCATTACGCTCTAAGGATCAACACCTCCTGGTAGTCCCTGGCCCAAAAGATGTCCGACTTGCCTCAACCAGGGTCAGGGCTTTTTCCGCCCTGACCCCTGCCTGGTGGAACATGCTCCCCATTGAGATCAGGGTCCTGTGGGATTTACTTCAATTCCTCAGGGCCTGCAAGATGGAGCTGTTCCACCAGGCCTTTGGCTGAGGCAACGGACGTCCATGGTCTCCTTGAGGTGGTTGTCACTCTGTTAACAACTACTGGCTATTGCCAGGAACCTCCCACAACCACTGAACTTTTTTTTGTTATTGGCTATGACCACCATTTTAATATTTATGAAGATCTTTTAAATGTTAATGTTATTTTATTAACAATTTTTTTGTATAAATGATGTTGTTACCTGCCCTGAGCCCACTTCAGGGAAGGGCGGGCTATATATGTGAAGAAATAAATAAATAAATAAGCTGGAGGTGATGTTTGTTTGTTTATCATATTTATAGCCTGCCCTTCCCGCAAGCAGGCTCAGGGCGGATAACAACATAATAACGATACAATAAATACAACTAAAATTATTAAAATACAATGGTAACATTAAAATGGGGGCCACAGCAGATGGATATATCCAGCTATTGTTGGATGGGAAACAGAAACCTCAGGGAGGCCATATATGGATGCCCGCTGTCTCAGCCAAAGGCCTGGTGGTATGGAGGTTAACTGATGTGGTTAGTCCAGTCACCATTAGTTAGCAGAGTGCTTAAATAAAGCTACGAATGCAGC
>NW_015170360.1:40057-109564 GCF_001447785.1 Gekko japonicus | reverse complement strand
AGAGAGAGAGAGAGAAGAAGAAGAAGAAGAAGAAGAAGAAGGAAGGCGAAATGGTCCCTGAGAACACAATCTCTATTTCAAAGGGAACAGTGGCAGAAGAGTAAAGACAGAAAGAAAGGTCAGTGTGCCTATCTAGCTATCTAGCCTCTCTTGCTACTTACTCTCAAGGTCTGAGACAGGGGACATCGCATGTGGAACTTCCAACAGGTGGAACAGCTGCGTCTTACAGGCCCTGTGGAACTGAAGGAGATCCTGTAGGGCCCTGATCTCAATGGGGAACACGTTCCACCAGGCAGGGGCCAGGGCAGAAAAAAACCCTGGCCCTGGTCGGGGCAAGACGGGCATCTTTCGAGCCAGGGACCACCAGGAAATGTTTATCCATAGAGTGTAATGCTTTCTGGGGCGTATATAGGAGAAGGCGGTCCCTCAGATATGTTGGTCCCAGGCTGTGTAAGGTTTTGAAGGTTATTACCAACACCTTGAAGTGAACCCAGAACTCAACTGGCAACCAATACAGTTGGCGGCGCACCTGCCGAATGTGAGCCCACACAGGCATCACCATCAGTAGGCATGCCACTGCATTTTGTACCAGCTGTAACTTCCAGGTCAGCCTCAAGGGCAAGCCTTCATAGAGCGAATTGCAGTAATCAAGCCTGGAAGTGACTGCTGGCTCTGCCACAACCATCCAGCCACAGCCTCCAAAGCCTCGTCCAGATTATGGGGGGCAGAGGATGGCTGGCTGTCCAGTAACAGATAGAGCTGAGTGTCATCTGCATATTGATGGCAACCCAGTCCATATCTCTGGATGAACTAGGGGAGGGAGTGCATATAGACGTTGAAATAACATTGGTGAGAGGATTGCCCCCTGTGGCACTCCACATTCCAGTGGGTATCGCAAGGAGATCCTCTCGCTGAGCGTCACTTTCTGTCCCCAACCATGGAGAAAGGAGGAAAACCATTGCAAGGCAGTCCCTCGAGTTCCTACATCAGCAAGGCGGTGGTTTACAGGTCATAGTTGACCGTGTTGAATGCTGTCGTGTAATTAAGCTAATTCTATAGAGTGGGGGAGGAGGCACAATAGCAGCTTTCCTAGCAACTGAGTGAGGGAATTTTGGGAACACCTTATCTGGGCACCTTGAGATGGTTGTACAATAGGTAGCTAGTCTCTGGTCCGAATGTCAAACTTCATGGAGCACTAGCTAAACTGGATGGTTTGTGGTGGAAAGTGCCATCAAGTCGCAGCCGACCTTTGGCAACCTCATTGGGTTTTCGAGGCAAGAGAAAAACAGAGGTGGTCTCCCATCCAAGTACTAATCAGGGCTACTCCTGCTTAGCTTCCAAGACCTGAGCAGATAGGCTAGCCTGGATTATTCAGGTCAGGGCACTGGGATGTTACACAGTAGTTAAGCAGTCTTTGTTTTGAAGTGGGAACATGAAAAGCACTAGGTTCAGATGGGTGCAATAATAGATTATCACGCAAACTGACATATGAAGTACCAATTCTGAAGATTGTACCCTTGCAAAAGTCTAGTATCTAGTTTTGCTGATAAGTGTATTGAATGCTCATTCTCATTTTTTTTTGTAATGAGGAATAGCTGCAGAATTACTAAGAAAGATTTCACACATTAAGCCCCCAAGGAATGCCCCAGGCAGGCATAAAAGAGCTTGCAAAAAACTGGGAATTACATTTTCTGTCAGCACTCTTATGAGAATGGAACACATGACCTAATGACTAGGGCTATTGATTAGTTATGGATTTTTGACCAGTTACTTATCTGGCACTTTAAAAGCTACTACTTCAGTCCACCTGAAGAGGAAATTGGTGGTAGATGTGAAATCCAGGTAGGAACATGTGGGAAAATTTCAGTGGGAACCAGAATTCTAATGGCTGGTTTTGCTCATCTGTCCGGGGAAATAATTTTCAAGTTACTAAGACAAGGCCATTGAATGGCATGCAAAGCATATTATCATCAGCCTTGGGAAATAGCATTTAAAGTTTCCATCTCTTTATCACATTCTAGGGTGACCAAGAAATGGAACGCAGAGCAGGAGGTTATGCTGATGAAGGGGTAAGATTATGTAGATAAGGGATTAATTCCGTCCCCCTATTAATCTCATTTCCACTTTATTAGTTGCCAGGGATTATTGTTTGATGTATTTAGGCCTTTCTCATTTTTTTCTTTATTTTATTTTTTTATTTAACATTTTCAATTACACTAACAACAACTGAGTCAGCAAAATCATCATCATCAACTTGTCATTTTCAACAACCTTGCTAGTCAATTAAAAGCATCTCTGATCTGTAGAAATGTCTCTCTCTTCCTTTTTGGAAAATAGCACACCCAAAACTCCACTGTGTATACATAGACCCAGAAGTCCTTAGACACAGATCAGAATGCACACCTGTGGGGACATTTACACATGTCTGCCCCTGTTCTAGGGTAACTCTCCGTTACCTCTGGATGTGCAATGGAAAGGAAGGAATCCCACAGGGTTTAGTCCTGGAGCCTCAGTTACTGATCCCTTTTTTGCCTTTTATCAGCTTTGGCAGATTCACCAGCCACACCCAGTTTTAGAATGTAAAAATACTACCATTGTCATGCTTGGTAACTGGGGTTGCCCTCAAAAATAGTCTGAAACTACAAAATCCATCCCAAATACTGCTGCCTGCCATTTGTAGGGAGTGAGCCAAAAGGCTTTCCACATTCCCATTTCCCTGGTTTGTGTGTTCCTGTTGCTTTGGGGGTCCCCCCCCATTCTGTATGTGTTTTCTTCCCTCTAGAGGTCAATTCTATATTACATGGCTTTATGTCATGTAGGGGAGCGGTGGCACAGGGGATTTATCCTCTGGTTAACAGCTGAACTGAACAGGACTGCTGTCAGTTCAAGCCCCGCACTGGTGTGAGATGCCAGTCTTTGTCCCCAGCTCGCCGTCCACCCAGCGGTTCGAAAGCTTCGGCGAGTAGATAAAATGGGTACCACTCCTTAGAGAGGGGGGGTTGTGTTAGCCAATCCGATGGTCTGCACGTAAGATCCGTAAGCCGGAAAAAGAACTACGCCACAAGAAATAGCCTGCAATAGGCCACTCGGCCAGACGGTGGCAGTGGTGCACTGCGACTGAGACAACACTGACGACATCAAGCGTCGCTGAGGGAAGGAATGCGGCTGGAACATGCCTGGACCTTGCTGCTGACTATCTCCGTTGACTACGATAAGAAAACATGTGTGTGATTTAATTGATATATGTTGTCTTCCCTTACCCCCAAGCATTGTTAGTCCCATGTGATATTCATGAGTAACTTACATCGCCCAGAGCCGGCAGCTCTGCATGGATTGAGCGATTAATAAATGGGAAGATGATGATGATGATGATGATGATGATGATGATGATGATGATGATGATGATGATGATGATGATGATGATGATGATGTCCCACATAAGAACTTGCAGTTTAAATCTGCTGGGAGATATGCCAGACATAAAACACTGAGAGCCAGTGTGGTATAGTGGTTAAGAGTAACCAGCTCTAATCTGGAGAACCAGGTTTGATTCCCCCCTCCTCCACATGAAGCCTGCTGGGTGACCTTTGGCCAGTTCTCTCAGAACTCTCTCAGCCCCACCTACCTCACAAGGTGCCTGTTATGGGGAGAGGAAGGGAAGGTGATTGTAAGCTGCTTTGAGACTCCTTAGAGTATTAAAAAACAACTCTTCTTCGTCTTCATATCCTGTTACTTGAGATCTGCCAACAAGGCCCTATTTAGAGCAATGTTTCAGATGCATTCAAGAATATTTATTTATTTATTTATAAATTCAATTTATAGCCCTCCCTCCCCACAAATGCGGGCTGAGGGTGGCTCACAAATAGGCATAAGCCAACACATAAAACATGTTAAAACCATATAAAATCATTACTACAATATTACAATATAATAAGTGGTCTAGATGTTTCAGAATGATCTTCCATATAGATGACATCTCAAAGATGGCACACCAAATCAATGCTGTTAATTCCACGTAACACTGTCGATCTCTCTTCCCAGGGCCAGATGCTCATGATGGTAACATAGTGATGGGACAATAGTGGCGAGTCCTACTCGAACACCTGGCGGAAGAGCTCTGTCTTGCAGGCCCTGCGGAACTGTGCAAGGTCATGCAGGGCCCGGATCTCCTCCAGGAGCTCGTTCCACCAGGTAGGAACCACCACCGAAAAAGCTCTGGTCCTGGTAGCAGCCAGCCTGGCCTCCTTGGGGCCTGGCATCGTCGGGAGATGTTGCATCCCTGACCGTAGTGCTCGCAGGGGAACATATAGGGAAAGGCGGTCCCTTAGGTATGTTGGACCCAGGCCATATAGGGCTTTAAAGGTAAGAACCAGCACTTTGAAGTGAATCCGGTACGCTATCGGTAGCCAGTGCAGTGCTTTCAGCACAGGCCGGATGTGGTTCCAACTAGGAAGACCCATCAACAGCCTGGCCACAGCATTCTGCACCAGCTGCAACTTCTGGATTTGCGACAAAGGCAGCCCCATGTAGAGAGCGTTGCAGTCTAACCTCGAGGTGACAGTTGCATGGATCACTGTGGTCAAGTCGCTGCGGTCGAGGAAGGGAACCAACTGCCGCGCCAGCCGAAGGTGGTAGAACGCTGACTTAGCAGTGGCTGCCACCTGGGCCTCCATGGTTAGCGAGGAGTCCAGGAGCACTCCCAAACTCCTAACCTCCGGCGCTGGCACCAAAGGCACCCCATCGAAGGTCGGGAGAGGGAGCCCCAACCCCAGGCCACCCTGACTCAGGCCCAGGACCTCCATCTTCACCAGGTTTAGCTTCAGCCAACTCAGTTGGGGCCAACCAGCCACGGCCTGTAATGCCAGTGCAGATCTTCTGGACTGGAGCCCGATCGGCCGCCCAACATCACATAGAGCTGGGTGTCATCTGCGTATTGGTGACACACAAGCCCATACCTCCGGGCAATCTGGGCAAGGGGGCTCATGTAGATGTTAAACAACATTGGGGAAAGCACTGCCCCCTAAGGCACCCCACACTCAAGAGGATGTCTCCGGGACTGCTGTTCCCCTGTCACCACCCTTTGTCCCCGACCTCGGAGAAAAGAGGCAAGCCATTGAAGGGCGAGTCCCTGAATCCCTAACTCGGCGAGGCGGTGGGTCAGCAGCTGCTGGTCGACCATATTGAACGTAGCCGACAGATCTAACAACAACAGCGCCACCACACCACCTCGATCCAGATGCCATCAGAGGTTGTCAGTAAGAGAGACCAGTACTGTCTCTGTCCCATGCCCTGGGTGAAAGCTGGACTGGAAGGGATCTAGGACGGAAGCATTATCCTAAAAGCTCTGCAGCTGTACCACCACCGCCCTCTCAAAAAGTTTGCCCAAATAGGGCAAATTGGACACTGGCCGATAGTTGGCCAATGCGGCCGGGTCCAAAGAAGGTTTTTTCAAGAGAGGGCATACCATCACATCCTTGAGTGACTCCGGGAACCATCCCTCCGAGAGGGACATGTTGATAATCTCCCCGAGAGTACCTCGCAATCCCTCATGACCTGCTTTGATGAGCCAGGAGGGGCACGGATCAAGGTTGCATGTGGTTGAGCGCACCGATGCAAGCAATCTGTCAACTTCCTCCAGGCTGAGCAGGCTGAAGCACTCTAAACCCGGAACCGAAGACGTGCAAGGGGCCTCAAGTTCGCTCACTGTCCCAACTGTGGCGGGGAGGTCGTGGTGGAGCGCCAAGACTTTATCTGCAAAATAGCTTGCAAATGCCTCACAGCCAATATCCAAT
This sequence comes from Gekko japonicus, assembly GCF_001447785.1. NCBI lineage: Eukaryota > Metazoa > Chordata > Lepidosauria > Squamata > Gekkonidae > Gekko > Gekko japonicus. Next base: position 103,772 of record NW_015170360.1, on the reverse strand, counting down.
TCCCTAGCATTTCGGCTGCCCTGTGGCAGAGCCGTTAAAGACTGAATTTTTCTAAATAATTGGGCTGGGTGCGAGCTCGCAGATGCAATCCTGGTGGCATAGAATCCTCTCTTTGCGGCCTTGACTGCCATCTCATAGGATCTCATAAATGTCCTATAGGATGCTCTTGATGCCTCATCACGAGCACGGCACCACTGTCTCTCTAACCGCCTCAGCTCTGGCTTCATCAGCTGTAGCTCCTGGGTATACCAGGGCGCCAGCCTAGAGCGAGTGCGGAGAGGGTGCCTGGGAGTGATTTCGTCGATGGCTGCGGAGAGTCGGCAATGCCAATCGTCCACAAGCTCATCCAACGAACCACCAGGGGGCCTTGGATCCCGTAGAGCCATCTAAAGCCGCATTGGGTCCATTTGGCTCCTCGGGTGAGCTAAAATCTGCTCGCCGCCTAAACAGGGTCGGGGTGGAACATTCAGACGGGCCTTCAGTGTATAGTGGTCCGACCATGGTACTGCTTCCACAGTAATCTGGTCCACCATCAACCCTGCTGCGAAGATCAAATCGAGCGTGTGACCACCCCGATGCGTGGGAGCCAATACGAATTGAGAGAGTCCCAATGCCGCCATGGACGACACTAGGTCTGTAGCCCGGCTGGAGGCCGTGTCATCGGCATGGACGTTGGAATCACCCATGACTACCAGCCTAGCGTGCTCCAACGCCCAGCCTGATACGGCCTCCAGCAGGGACGGCAAACTACTGTCCGGTGCGTTAGGTGGTCGGTACACCAGCCTGATCACCAAACTCTCCTCAGCCTCCAGCATCAGGCCGACACACTCCAAGCCAGTGATCTCCACAGGTGGGAGTGCCCTGAAGGAGTAAGCCTCCTGAATGAAGATAGCCACTCCTCCCCCCCCGCCCCCTCATCCGTGATTGGTGGAGGACCGAGAAACCCGGTGGGGCACGCTGGGAGAGAGCCACGGTCTCCCCATCCCGCACCCAGGTCTCGGTCATGCACGCCAGGTCCACCCGTTGTTCCAGCACAAAGTTCCAAAGGACTGTGGTCTTATTATTAATAGACCTGGCGTTGCACAACACCAATAACGGAAGGGGGTTATCAATCCTGGCCCTACTGCCAACCTCCCTTGGGATGGGCCGCAGGCTGGAAGGGCACCGAGCCATTTTATCTCTCAGTGTAGCATATCACTAACCAGAAGGTCTTTTCAGGGGTCACCTAATGTTGTGAAGTCTGCATTTCTTTCTCATTTGATTCCTCCAGAAGAAAGTGAAAAATGTTTTCATTTCACCACACCAGGAGTCTAACACCAGAATTTGATTTCAGTTGGCTTAGAGAATGAAGTAACTCTGCATAAAATGGTACCATTAACAACTAAAATCTGCTGCTTTTTAGTTGCTTTTTTCAGATATTTTATGACATTTGGTTTTATTGTTTTAATGTGTTATTTGTTTATGAAGCTATTTACTTTAAAAATGTATAGAACTGCTGTGTACAAACATATAAATATCTGTCCTCTTAAGAAACCAGTCTGTGAGGCAATTTCTGTCTTTTCCTTTAAAAAAAAAAAACTCTACAATTATACAATTAATTGTGTGAAGAACTGATTACCATTTTTAAACAGCAAAATCTCTCTTAAATGAGTGACTGGGAAAAATGCATAATTTTAAAAGAGATCTTTTAATCTTTATAGCTGTTCAACTGTTTGAGCGCCAGATCAATGGACATTATCAGATCAGTGGAATTTTAGGAGTGTGATGCAATTAATCTGAACCTAGCTTGATTTCCCTTCCTGCATATTTCATTCAGCTACAGGTAGCAATCATTTTGTGCAGAAGAAATCATAGGAGTAATAAAATAGGCACTCACCAAAAGCTTTGTGTAGACAATGAGCAAGCATATTAATTACATTTTTAATTATGAAAAATTATCTCATGTTAACTCTAATTTTTGGCAGTAACCACATGGTGGCAATCATGGTCTTCGCTATCAAATTAATGATGGATGGATCAGAAGGTCACTTTGTGAGAAGATAAATACTCGCAGAGATCCTAGAAATAGGATTCAGGTTTTTTCAATTCTGATTTCTCTTATTAACAGTGATGAATTGCTGAACTTATCATAACATCCCACCTGCTCCTGATTTCTGCTCCTGTTAATCTGATTCCATCACTTTATTCCATTAGCCAGCCTCGCTGCAATTCCCCCCCCCCCCCCCGAAAGTACTCTAATGAAAGTTATCCTGGGATGTCATGTTAGCATTCATTGCAGCCGAGCGCTTGCATTTAAGATTTGCTGGGATACCTTTCATATAATGCTGGTACCTGATTGAATAGCAACTGATAAACACTAAAACCTGCATATCAAGTAGCAAAACTCACCCCTGTGCTTTCACAGCAGCATCGCTGGGCTTGTCCTTGAGGCACTGAAGGCAGCTGTTTAATATTTAACTATCTCTTTGATGGTTTCCTTAAAATTTATTTATCCAGGCAAGCCACAACTTCTGGCCCGAGTGAAGGATCGGTTTCTTTCTCTTAACCTGTTCATACAGTCAGATAGACCAAGGCATAAGAAGGTCAGATGGGCCACTCACTTTGAACTCTTTGCAGCGGGAGCTCTGCACAGCTCCAGAATCTTCTGGGAACTCTGAATACTAGAAGTATAAAACATAGGCAAGCCCCAAGCCTCTCTTTTCTCCCACCCACCCCACTCCAGCAAGAAACTTTCAGCCCTTCCCCCCTCTTATTGCCTTGAATCTGGATGTGACAGAAGGAAGGGCTGCACGAACTGACTCTCCCAGAGTAACAATTTGAAAACGGTTTTCAAAAAAGGCCTTTCCTCTCCCCCTCGCTTGATTTCTCTGTTTTTTGCTTGCTTGCTTCGCAGGGAGAAAGAGAGGAGAGATGGGCTTGTCTGTGAGTGGCAATTGTGGTCAGGCAGGCAGTAATGGGGGGAGGGGGGAGAGAAACCAAGAAAGAGACAACAACATGGACAGGGGGGAGCTGGAAAGAGAGAGACAGAGGGCAAGAGGAAGAGAGGAATCTAACAGGTCTGCTCATTGGTGCAGTATTGGAGGAGCCGAGACTGTTAGCTCCCTCCAGCAAGCATGCAGGCAAGAAACTTTCAGCCCTCCCCCCCCCTTATTGCCCTGACCCTGGAGGGAGGGGGAATCTCCTTCCCTTCCCCATTCCCTCCCAAATAACTGGTGGGTGTTTTTATTCTCGTTCTTTTATCTTTTTAAGACTAAATTCTGTCCTTTTTACATTGTATTGTTGGTTTTAGATTTTAAAATGCTTGTATAATTTTACATAAATAGATTCACCATCTGGATATTTTAGACATTGAAATCCAGACATTGCAAAATTTTGCTCCTTGGTCGTAAAAGCTCATCAGTGTTCTGGTTGTCACTTGGGATAGGACTGTTTGATTTTAAACCTTATTGCCTTTTTTGTCATTCTATTTTACTCTTTTTAAATGTGTTCCATTGCAGCATATTCCTAAGTCTGGTTTTAGTGATAAAAATGACTGCATAATGTTGTTCCTTAGTAACCCTGTAGTTTTTAAGGTAGTTTTACCATTTGGTTATTGTAAGTTACTTCTATGGTTTTTTATAATTGCTGGCTATGCGCTGTAACAATAAAATTCATTCATTCATTCATTCATTCATTCCCTTCCCTCTCTCTCCCTCCCTCCCACCTTGTCTGCTCCTCTCCCCTTCCTTTCCTAGGGAATCTGTCCCCATCTCCTCTAAGAGAGCCCCAAGATCTTCCACACCTGGGGGGGGCTCAAAAAGAGAGGGTGTCTTTTTTTTTAAGCTACACAAATCCCACGATGGCTCCCGAAGAGGAGGAGACACACACACGACCAGCTGAGGCCGGGTGTGTGTGTGTGTGTGTGTGTGTGCGAAGCAGGTAGGCAAAGTCTGAGGACATGCAGGAAGGAGCCCATTTGTGATGGAGCTTGTGGTAGTTATTATTTATTTTATTATTTGTACTTATAGCCCATCCATCCCATGAGTGGGCTCAGGGCGCGTAACATCATATAACAGTACAATATATCACTATATCTAATAGCCAAGTGGCCCCCTCCGTGCGGATATCTATATCTGCACTTCGGGGGCACTTGGGGGGCAGGGAGAATTTTGTGCACTCTTGGGGCAGTCCCCAGGGGTGCACAAAAATCTGAAAACTAAAAAAATATATCGGGGGGATGTTTAAATCCCCCCGAAAGTGCCAGAGCGTTCGTGCGCATGCGCACAGAACGCTCTACGAATGCCGCCGCTGCCGCTGCTTGGAAGGCAAGCGGCGAGCACCACCGCTGGCACCACCGCCAGGCAGGCGGTCGGGGAGCAGGGCGGCGGCAGGGGGGACAGCGAGGCCCGGGCGGCTGAAGCCTCCCGAGGCCTCGCTACGAAGGCGGGGGGGAAGAGCCGAGGGGGACGGGGGTGTACTTACCTCCGCCTTCTGCTTCCTCTGCCTCCCTCCCGCGGGCCCCGCCCCTTGGAAGGTGGGAAGGGGAAGGGGCGGGGAAGTGGTGGGTAGACCTGGACTCCTCCGGAGGCCAGGTCTACCCATGCAAGGCGAAGGGGTCAGTAGACCTGGACTCCTCCGGAGGCCAGGTCTACCCATGCAATAGGAAGGGGTGTGGAGACCTGGCCTCCAGAGGGGGGTGTGTGCTCCAGGGCAGGGGGAGGGAAAGATCGAGCCAGGGGGTGGAGGAGGGGTGAAGGAGACGGGGAACCAGTGGGATAGGGGGGGAACTTACCTCCTCCTCCTGCTTCCTCCTCTTCCTCATAGGTGTGGAGGTCCCCCTCTCCCGCGAGTATCGCGGGTCCCCCACTTGTACAGTTATAATTTTAAACAATTTAAACATTAAAACACAGTCACAATTCAGACAAGTCAACTGGTTGTGAGAGGTTCCCTGGCATATTATTTGGGTTGGTAAGTGGGTGACAACAACCTCAGGGTGGCCATATAGGGACACCTGCTGCCTCAGCCAAACGCCTGGAACAGCTCTATCTTGCAGGCCTTGTGGAATTGAAGAAGATCCCGCAGGGCCCTAATCTTGACAGGGAGCATGTTCCACCAGGCAGGGGCCAGGGCAGAAAAAGCCCTGCATCTGGTCAAGGCAAGACAGACGTCCCTCAGGCCAAGGACAACCAGGAGTTGTTGGTCCACTCAAAACACTCTTTGGGGCGTATATGGGAAGAGGCGGTCCCTTGGATGTGTGGGTCCCAGGCCGTGTAAGGCTTTAAAGGTTATTACCAGCACCTTGATGTGAATCTGGAAGTCAACTGGCAACCAAGGCAGTTGGTGGAGCACCTGCTGGATGTGAGCCCGCACAGGCGCCAACATCAGTAGGCATATCACTGCATTTTGCACCAGCTGTAATTTCCGGTTCAGCCTCAAGGGTAAGCCTACATAGAGCGAGTTGCAGTAATCAAGCCTGGAAGTGACTGTTGCATGGATCACTGTAGCTAAGTGGTGGCTATTGACTAGATGAGCGAGGAAGGGAGGCGGGACTCGCTGCTTTCAGGCCCAGCCTCACGGCACCTCCTTCTCCTACCAAGAAAGAACAACTGCTGCTGGCCACTATGGGTTGTTGCTGCTATGTGTTGCAGGATCATAGGGAAGCCCATCTGCTTCCTTCATTCCTGCACTGTGCTGAGGCAAAAACCTATGCACCAGGGGCTGAAAATGTGTGTGCTAGCACAAAACAGTGCAGCTTAGAGGGAACACTGGTGCTGAGTATTCTCCCATGTTGATATTTGATTCAAAAGTAGCATGCCAGATGTAGCTGAACCAGTTGTTTAAAAAACACCTTGCCAAAAATGTGTATTTTTTCAGTGAGCTTTAGTTTCCTTTTGTTCTCCTGTCTGTCTGTCTGTCTGTCTGTCTGTCTGTCTGTCTTTAGCCTCATTGGTCTATGATATCGTGGTGTTTCAGGATGACTTGTGCTGGGAAATGAACAGAGGAAGTGTGACAGTGCTGATTCTTCTGGACCTGTTCTGGATGGGGTTGCACTCCCCCCCCCCAACAAAGCAGGTTTGCAGAATGGGGTGCTGTTGGACCTGGTCCTTTGTTTGGATACACAGAAGAAGAAGAGGAGATTGGATTTATACCCCGCCCTTCACTACCCAAAGGAGTCTCAGAGCGGCTTACAAACTCCTTTCCATTCCCTGCCCCACAACAGACACCCTGTGAGGGAGGTGGGGTTGAGAGAGCTCTGACAGAAAGTGCTCTTTTTCGAGAACAGCTTTTTATCAGAACTACGGCTTGCCCAAGGTCATCCAGCCAGGTGCGAGTGGAGGAGTGGGGAATCAAACCCGGTTCTCCCACTACACCAAACTGGCTCTCTGTGGCAGGTGGCAGCAGTGGCCAGGGTACCTCCCACCAGGCTTTAGCCTTTACTGAGTTGGAGTGATCTTGCCACTATGGTAATGCCTTGGTAACATCTAGACTAGTTTACTGCAATGTGTTGTACATGGGGCTGGAAACTACAGTTGATATACAATGCTGCAGTGAGAATGTTGTCTGGAATAGGTCATAGGGACCATATTGCTTTAGTCTTGTCCCATCTGCACTAGCTTCCAATCTCCTTTTGGGCCCAATTCAAGGTCCTGGTATTGAACTTTGAGGTCCTTCAGGGACTGGAGCCTGTGTATGTTAAGGACCACCTACTCCCATATAAACCTACCCAAGCATTAGGGTTGCCAGGTCCAATCTTCTCCCCAGCAGGGGGATTAGGGGGCCTAATAAGGATGGGGAATGGGCAGCACTCTGTAATACTCATCCTCTGTGTTACATTGAACACAAGCTGTTGATACAGATTAAGTCAAACTTGTGTCCAATTAGGGTTGCCAACTCTGGGTTGGGAAATACCTGGAGATTTTGGGGGTGGGGGTGGGAAGGGGAGACACTTCAATTATGCCATAGAGTCCATCTTCCAGAGTGGCCATTTTCTCCAGGGGAACTGATCTCTGTCTCCTGGAGGTCAGTTGTAATCCCAGTAAATCTCCAGCCACCACCCGGAGGTTGATAACCCTAAATCGGAGTGAATATCCCTGACTCCTTTCAGCATATATTGCTCCACTGCTCTCAGTATGACAATCTCCATAAGGAGCTATTTAGAAAGCTCTCCTTACCTCCTGACTATTTGACTAATTCTTCTTTTTGTCGGCATTTATTGAGTGATACTAAACTGGAGATTACTGAGAAGAGGAAGAGGAAGAAGAAGAGGAAGAGGAGGAGGAGGAGGAGGAGATTGGATTTATACCCCGCCCTTCACTTGGAGTCTCAGAGTGGCTTACAAACTCCTTTCCCTTCCCCTCCCCACAACAGACACCCTGTGAGGTAGGTGGGGCTGAGAGAGCTCTGACAGAAACTGCTCTTTTTCAAGAACAGCTGTGCCAGAACTATGCCTTGCCCAAAGTAATCCAGCCAGGTGCAAGTGGAGGAGTGGGGAATGAAACCTGGTTCTCCCATATTAGAGTCCGCGCATTTAACCACTACACCAAACTGGCTGTAGCCAGGTTTTTTTGGCAGATATTCTTAAATCCAAACCTGATCAAGTATGATTGTATGTGTAACTATTTAGATATGTTAAATCCTTCTTTCCATTCTGTATATGCTTGACAATATATATTATGCCATTAAAGGTTGGAATCGAATTGAATAACCTAAGTCCAGCAGCACATTTAAACAGGTTTCAAATGCTCACAAATACCACATGGATACCCAGCTCTCTTAGTAAGTATCCAAACATAGTTCATTTTCATGTGCAGTCCTTTACTTGCACTCTGAAAGGTGAGAAACCTAGGCAGATTGTACAGCATAGTGCGCTTTTTCTGCCTGTTTAGGGGAGATGCTTTGGCTCAGTGGCAGAGCATGACGCTTTTGACTGCACAAAGTCCCAGGCTGAATCCTTGGTGTCTTCAGTTAGATGATCTCATGTTGTATATGTTGGGAATGACCACAAAGAAACACTGCCAGCCCATCAAAATTATTGAAATAAATGGACCAATGCTTTGATTCACTCTCAGACAGTTTTATATACTCATGAGCATTAAAAGTCTGGAGCACTTGGCCTTTCAAAACCAAAAGAGGCCGAGTAAACAGAGAAGATGCAAAATGGACACAGCTTCTTCATTTCAAGGAGTCCCTCCCCTGAGTTCAAGAAGGGAAGCAGGGGAGATAATCTCTTGTTCTTTTGTTTCTGACAGCATGATTGCAAGTCTACAAAGCTTGTCTTGTGGTACAGTGCTTAGCCACAGGCAAGAGGGTCTTGGTGATTCTTGCACAGCTTAGATGTGCCACAAAAGCGATAATAAGATTAGCTCCCAGAAACTAAAACATTTGACCTCTGTCTCTGCTACAAGATTTTATGCACCAGGGAGGTGTTAATGGTATGTCTAAATCCACTAGTCTTTAAAAGATTATGTGCCAGAGGAAGTTGTACTTCCTTCTCTGAGGCCAGTATTTGCCCTAGGGCAATAGTGGAAAGGTCTGCTGCTAGGAACTTTTTCTGGTATAATGCTTTGTGCTAACAGACTGGCTATTTTAAAAGGACTCTCTTGAGTATTCACATGTGGGAATATTGTGTGAGAACTATTTAGGTATCTAACTTTTCAGGGGCTGAATCCAGGAACAGAAACTGAGAGAATGTATATCCTGTTCTCAGATTCACCTGGGTAAAGTAGCTATCCCCGAATTTTGAGTCCCCTGGGAGGAATCTATCATGATCCATTTTCTACCCTCATACCTATGTACTTCTAGAGAAAATCCATCTGACTTCCACATTTTATCTGGTCATACTACCATTGCAAATAAATAAGCCCAGGGTATTTTTGCATAGATACTTCTTTTATAGTTGCAGTGCAACATGGATTCTGTAGTCCTGAGGCTGAATAAACACTAGTTCTCTGGATGTGCATTTTGCTAATAGTTACGACTAGGACAAACCAGGAATTTTAGGACCGGAGGATGGGAATTAGGTCGAAAAGCCAGTTTGGTGTAGTGGTTAAGAGCGTGGACTCTAATTTGGGAGAACCGGGTTTGTTTCCCCACTCCTCCATGTGCAGCTGCTGGTGTGACCTTGGGCCTGTCATAAGTTCTTTCAGAGCTGTTCTCTCAAGGGCAGTTTTCAAGAGAGCTCTCTCAGCCCCACCTACCTCACAGGGTGTTTGTTGTGGGGAGGAAAAGGGAAAGGGATTGTAAGCCGCTCTGGAACTCCTCTGGGTAGTGAAGGGTAGGGGGGTATAAATCCAATCTCCTCCTCCTCCTCCTTCACTATACTGAACTCAAGTCTCCTCCTCCTCTTCCTCTTTCTCCTCTTCCTTCTTCCTCACTATACTGAACTCAAGTCTCACAGTACAGTCTATGTGTAGATGGAACCAGGAAAAAGTCAGTACCCTCTAATGAAACTGATGTATAAATCTCAGAGTAAGTTCTACGTGTGGATGGAACCAGGGAAATTCAGTACCCTCTGATGAAACTGGCATATAAAGCCTCTGGATAGTCGATGTTTGTCATAAAAACCTTAGCATTTTTTCTTTGCCAGGTCGGCAGGACAGTGCTTACTGTTTACAGAATCTCCAGCTTAAGTGATTGATTTCAGAAACTTGATCTGGAGATGCTTAATGTCTGTATTCATCATGGGACTCCAACCATTACTTACGTGTTACCATTTTAAAGCTGTTACTACAAATTCAGGATGACAATTACAAATGGATCTAATGAAAACACTACAGGTGTGGGGAAGTCTGCTGCCCTTTCAGTTTTGGGACACACCATACTTCCTTAGTGGACATTCATATTTTTGTCTAGGGTAGCCAGGCTGAGCCTTGGGGGTTCTGGCAGTTCCTAAAGCTACCTTCACTTCTGGGTTTTCCCGAAAATGATGTCATCATGCTTGTGATGCCAGTGAGTTTTTAATTTTCCCCTCTGTCACCACTTGGAGCCTTGGCAGGACTGTTTTTGTCCTTAGTTCCACTTAAGCCATATTTGCACCCGATACACTCAAAACTTCAATACATCAACTTATGAAGTACTAAACGAAACATTTGAGAATACCGTTTCAGTTCTAGTATGTAATGCATTGTTCTGGAGAACAGTATGATCTTCACAAACTGCTGCTTATGGAAGATGGGATGAAAGGTTTTCCTAGGAGAAGCTTCTTTTTCAAAAGCTGTTTCATAGCTACCACAGCCATAGCCGAGGCACACAGACTCTTCTTACAAAGGGCAGCCCTTTCTCTGGGCATACCTTCTGATGTGGAGGGCTCTCCACTTTGTTTAAAGTGGACTCTCTCGTCTTTACTGTTCCTGTTACTACTGAAAGGAATCAGCACGGGACTCTGAATTCCTTATGTTCAGTGGCTGGCTTAGAATAACTTCAAATGTACATTGTTTTGCAAGGGACTACCATGGCCACGATATGAGACAACATGTTTAAATTGCATTTCTTTTTACAGTCAGTTCTCCCTCAGCGTTCTTTCCAAAGGTAATAATAAAGAAAATATTTCCTCCAAGGGTGCTTTAAACTCTGGCCAAATCTCAGCAGACTGCCGTCACCCTCTTCCGAGTCTTCTGAGTCTCTGTTCTATAAAATGTAGGCATACAAACAGCAAAGAAGCAACCAACAGACACACTGTCATTACATGCAAAGTTATAACAGTGGGAGGGGCCCCAGAGCAGTAGCAGTGCATTTGGTCTGTGTGCAGAAGGTCCCAGGTTCAATCCCTGACATCTCCAGTTAAAAGGGACAAGTAGTAGGTGTTGAGAAAAAGCTCTGCCCGAGACCCTGGAAAGCTACTGGCAGTCAGAGCAGGCAATAGGGTGGCCAATTCCAGGCTGGAAAAATATCTGGAGATTTGGGGGGTTTGGAGGGGAGGGGCTTCAGCAGGGTATTATGCCATAGAGTCCACCCTTCAAGGCAGCCATTTCCTCCAGGGGAACTGATCTTTGTAGACTGGAGATCAGTTGTAATTATGGGACGTCTCCAGGTCCTGTCCGGAGGTTGGCCACACCAGGCAACAGTGACCTTCATAGACCATTGGCTTGAATCAGTACAAGGCAGCTTCGTGTCTGTTTATGATATGCTTTCAGGTAGTAAAGACAATGTACAAAATGTCACATTTCTACATGTTAAAGGTCAGATCACCACGGGTCCCTTCTGATTCAGAGACATTTTCAAAAGTTTAGTTTTGATTTCTACTTCTGAGGCACCTTATATAGTCCAACAAGCAGTGAAAAACTAGTATGACCCAAAGTTAAGCAACTCTTACATTGATTTAAACAGGCTGTTAACTCTCTCCTGCTGTAACAACTTGAACTAGTTCATGCCGTATATTTCTTGTCTTCATTTTGCCTAGTGACCTGTGGTGCTTGCCGTGGACTGGGTATAGGTTTGTTTGTTTCTTTAAGCAGGTTAAGCAGCAAGGGATGGGATCCAAAGTACTATGATGAGAGCACCATTCATGCTTCCCCCTCCCACTGCAACCCTCTGAGCTCCCCAAAATTCTTCTCCTGGCAATCTGGGGACCAATGTTCCCTCTAAGCTGCGGAGTCTTGTGAGCAAAAATTCTGCTTTGTGAGCTACTGGCATTGAAGTTGTGAGCAAATGATTTGGCTACTGCAGAAATTAGTTTGCTCTGGAGCCGTCCTTCCTGAGCTAAGACAAAAATCTGTGAGCTGGAGGCTAAAAAACTGTGAGCTGGCTCACACTAACTCAGCTTAGAGGGAACACTGCTGGCGACCCTCACTAATTACATGGTGGTATACAGTGGGAGGTGGAATTGTTAAAAATCCACCCTCCCTTCTCTGAAAAAGAAGTGCTGTTCCTCTGGCAGAAGATCACCTTTTAGCTTTATTATAATGTAGGGATCCCCAATATGGTGCCCAAAGGTATCACAGTGCCCAGTGATATACTTCATGATGGTCTCTTCATTATTGCGTCTTGGAGATAAAATCTAAAGGATCTTGAAATCAACAGAAAAAAGGGGGAGCTTCAGGTCTTTCTCTGTCAACTGGCTGACCAAGAAACTGTTGAGCTTACCCTGGGCAAGTATACTACAATTGTGTTCCCTCAGCTTGGCTGTAGAACACACTTTCTATCTCTGCGCCTGAAAATTCTCCTGGTGGTGGGAACTACCACCCCCCTTCCTTAGAAAACAGAAACCAAACAGCATCTACTCTTCAAAGCAAAGAGCCAACCCCAGCTTTCCTCTACTTCCTTGGAGCAGGAGGTGCTTCAGAAGAGTCCTGGAGACATCACCTTTGTGACTACACTGTGGGGATGGGATTTGCTGCTTATTTTATAAAAGGGTGCTTGGCTTGGAACCTCCTGATTTTTTTTGTGGAAGCTTCCAACAGTTTATGATTAACCCTTCACCCCACAGCAGCCATTTTGTGAAGATGCCCTGCATTCTTTCTAAAATCTCTGAAGTTCCCACAGACTCAATCAGGTTGGGAATTCCTGCTATAAGTTACTGAGGTGGAAATAATACTTTTTGGCTACAACAGTATTTAGAAGCATCTGAGACTTTTCGGCCCTGTCCCAATTGTGTGGGTGTGGGTGTAATTTTGACAGAAAATAAGCAATTGGTCACCCAGCTAAAGTCTGAAATGATGAAATGAATTTGTTCCATTGATAATTTCCCACGGTAAAAAGCATGGTAGCCACTGGTCTACAGGACATCAGTCTGATAAAGATGGTGTATCAGAGCTGCAGATCATTATCAGCCAGGGTTGTCTACCCATTATTGGATTTTTAGATGATTAATTGCCTGTCTTTTTTTAACTGATTAATTATACATAAATTTGCATATTACTAAACCTCAGATTTGTTGCAGTTCCAGCACAAAGCATGAGGTAACTCTGAATTTATCAAGTGGAAGCTACTATTAATTTAAGAAAAAACTATCTTTAATGCTTAAGTGTTCTTTCCTACTTTTAGTAACACAGAGCCCTACCAGTTAAAAGCAGTTCTAATTAATTTAAAATTAGTCCTCCCTGGTTAATCAACTAAAACTCTAATTGATTAATTTGCTGAAAACTTGCAGCCCTATTAACACGCACAGATTCTGTACAGGCACATCACCTGGAATAGATACACTACTAGAAAGTCAGATAATGGCTCCTTTCATCCATATATCATAGGAATGTTAACAATTTAAAGAAAACAGATATCAGCAGAGGTGTCACTCACTGACGTACAAAACAAAAAAGGGATAAAAATAGATGTATCTTGAATGTCATTGGTTTAATGCTTACCCCAGGCTGGATGTCGTAATGAAAAGCTTGGCTGCAATTCTCCAATGGACTATCTGCCGCATTAGGATGTAGAAACTCATTACTTTGGTCTCGTGATACAAATATTGACTTTCATCTGCTCTCTCCATGGGCTAATCCCTGTTGTCATCTTTTTAAAAAATCCCTGTTCATATACCTGGCAGATTTGAGTCATGCTTTCAAGGCAGAAGTATAGCTTTGTCAAGGCAGGAAAGCTTTGTTGTCAGTCGGGGACTCATTGCCTGAGGACATAAGCCTAAACCAAATTGACCACTTGCCTTTTGGTGACTTTTTTTAAAAAAAACCAACCCCATTCTGCCCAGAGCCTAGAGAGAGAATTCGCTTTTATTCCAAGTGTTGTGGATTGCATTTCATGTCTCAGAGGAATCAACACAACACGTACTGTGCATAACCCAACACATAGCATCTGTTATGTTTATTGAAACATGTCACTGTGAAAAGTCATCAGTAAAGAATGTGAAATGATAAAAGGCCATAGCAACTGGGGATGACACTGAAATTAGGCAAGGTAGCTACAGCTGCGAGAAAGGAAAGTTCCCAGGAACAGAATGGTCTACTTTGGTTACTCCTTTTCTGCACCAAAGTTATAATATTAAGGTAAAGGTAAAGGTTCCCTTGCTCGAAAGCCAGTCGAGTCTGACTCTAGGGTTGCGGTGCTCATCTCCGTTTCAGAGCTGAAGAGCCAGTGCTGTCTGAAGACATTTCTGTGGTCATGTGGCCGGCATGACTAAACACCAAGGAGCACGGAACGCTGTTACCTTCCCACCGAAGTGGTACCTATTTATCTACTTGCAATTTCTTGCTTTCAAACTGCTAGGTTGGCAGGAGCTGGAACTAGAGATGGGAGCTCACTCCGTCATGCGGCAACTCGGGTCTCGAACTGCTGAACTACTGACCTTCCACAGCCTGCAGTTCAGCGTCTTAACCACTTGAGCCACTGCAGCTCAATAATAATATTAGCTATGGCTAAAAGCCAAAACAACACATCAATACTGTATCTGCAAACCTTTCTGTGGTAAAAGGTCAAGTCAGGCCCTCTTTTCAATGCAAACCCTAGCCTAGTGATGGCAGAGAAACCCCATAGAGTCTTTTGTCTTGCTTCCATAGTCTAGGCCTGAGTTCTGAACATCTGTTAAAGCGCTTATGCAGAGTCCCATTGATGGGGTGGAGGTTTTATGTGGGACACAATAAGGATGGTGACAATGATGCTGCTGTCATCACTGCTTGGGTTGACAGCTCTGGGTTGGGAAATTCCTGGAGACTCTGGGGTGGAGCTGGGGGAGGGCAGAGCTTGGGAAGGGGAGGGACTTCAGTGGGATAAAATGCCATAAAGGTCACTTTCCAAAGCAGCCGTTTTTTCTAGGGGACTGATCTCTGTTACCTGGTGACCCACTGTAATTCTTGGAGATCTCCAGCCACCACCTAGAGAGTAGCAAACCTAAATTCACTGCATATTCCTATTTGTCTCTGCAGTCACCTTGATATCAGTTTCTCTTCCACTGCGCCCTGCCACCCACACAAGCAGGCATCTCTGTAGGGGGTAGGGTTGCCCGGTCTGGGTTGGAAAATACCTGGAGACTTTGGGGGTGGATCCAAGAGACGGTGGGGTTTAGGGAGGGGAGGGGCCTCAGCATGGTACAATTCCATAAGAGTCCACCCTCCAAAGCAGCCATTTTCTCCAGGGGAGCTGTTCTCTGTCAGCTTGTTAGCCAAATTTGTAGCCAAATTGCCTTATTTATTAATAAATCTGGAGAATTATGAGTATTAAATGGCAATAGACATTAAATATAGAACCATAACCTATGTATATGGGTGTCAGAGTTCCCAAGACCCAGGAATAGATGCCGAGGCTGGATTGCTGGAGCAATGATTGATTTACTAAAGGGTTTCCAAGCATACAAACAGAAAATCAAGCATTCACTCACACAATACAGGACTAAGAATACAGATTAGAAAATACAGAGACGTTTGCATGAGCCAGAAGTATTGTCCAGTGAGATGAGTTGACTGTGCAGCGAAAAATAGGATAAAATAAGGGAAGGGGCTGTGAGTTGACCAGCAACACATGTGGACAGGTCCCAAACTGCACAGGAATGGAACCAGCAACATAAGGTAGGGTTAGGAGAGGCAAAAGCAAGAAAGCGAGAGAGAGTGAGCCCAGGGAGGACTCTCCTTAAATACCTGAAAATGTGACCTGAGGCAGAGGCTCTTGTGGTCACCTGGTCCCCAGGAGATATTTTAAAAACTTAAACTCTGAATGGGCATAAAGGGATTGACAGTTGGGCAGGGAGTGACACCTCTGGGGGAAGAGGGTAAGACAAAGGGAGAGAAGGAAGAGAACCAATCAGGTTGCAGGGCTGGTGCTTTGGATTAATGACCAGATGTTTGACAGTGGTGTTATCTTGATGGTTGACAGGAAGGCTGGATTGCTGGCTATTGTCTGACGTGGAGCACATCCTGGCTCAGGAGGGAGAGGAATGTGTGTTGTTCCAGGTGATGTTAACACACAAAGATGGGGGGGGGGAATGTTTGCATGATGGAGAAGGGAATGCCTCATGGCTTTTCCCCCATGGCTTTCCCCCCCCAAGAACACCAGTCCTTTTGCAGAGCGTGGCTTCCTTCTTTGATCTGCTGCTGTTTCTGTGTGCATGGAGGTCAGGACTGCTGGTCTGTATCCTGGTATTGGCATGGCTACAGAGGTGCAGGGGGCGTCTATAGTCCCGGGTTCACATCTGGCTTGGCATGCTTCTTAGGCACAAAGCTTCCCTTGGCTTCAGTGTACATTCCATAGTCCAGTATAGGGCACTTCTCTGGGGAACACAGCTCTGTCCATTGCCCTGACACACACTTTTCACAGTTCAGCAAGGCAGTCATATTAAAGAGTCTTTCGTAATGCCATCTGAAGTGGCTGCATGACAACAAACTGGAGATCAATTGTAAAAGTGGGAGATCCCAAGTCCCCACCTGGAGGCCGGCAATCCTAGTAGTGGGCTAACAGAGATCTCTGCCACTTCTAAGGATCCAGTATCATAACCTTTCATCTTTTTTCTCCTTGTCAAGACATGGTAAAGCCTTTACATTCTCCTAGGTTGTAATGGCACTTGCACATCAGTGGCACCCCTCCACTTCTTTCCCAGCATGTTTCCTTCCAGCCAACTGGACACCTCCACAGAGCACCTGAGCAGCGTCTGTTATCATACTAATCACACTGCAGTGTTTTTCACAATTTGCCACAAGGTTACCAATCTCCAGGTGGGCCCTGGAGTCCTCCCAGAATTACAACTGATGGTGTAGTGGTTAAGTGCGCGGACTCTAATCTGGGGGGACCAGGTTTGATTTCGCACTCCTCCACTTGCACATCTGGATAACCTTGGGCAAGCCATAGTTCTGATAAGAGCTGTTCTTGACAAAGAGCAGTTTCTGTCAGAGTTCTCTCAGCCCCACCTACCTCACAGGGTGTCTGTTGTGGGGAGGGGATGGGAAAGGAGTTTGTAAGCTGCTCTGAGACTCCCTTGGGTAGTGAAGGGCAGGGTATAAATCTAATCTTTTATAATACTTAATTTGCTTTATTTATAATCTGCCTTTCTCGCTTAGCCTCAAGGCAAACTACAGGCTATGGACAGTACCATTACGACAGCGTAAGACAACCAATGTACAATGCAATAGAACCAGAATTACACAATTAGACAGCAATGCAAACAACAAACTATCTAAGGCAGGTATACCTTATGGTATACAATACAGTCACTGGATCACGAGATGTAAAATAAAAACATGAACTGTAATGTTCTCTGCACTGTGAAGGTCTCTCTCTCATCCCTCTCCTGTCACCTGCAACAAGCTATAAACTGGGAGACAGCCGAGTTCATCCAGAGGGCTGGAGTCATACGAAGGAATTCCAGCTTTCCTCACAAGTTTTCTTCTTTGCCCTCATCAGAGTTTGGGGGAACACCAGGTGAACGGCTGCCACCCCGACCGCCATCACTGTTCCTGAAAAGCCCCTTAGTGCTGGACGGAGCACTAAGCCAGGAGAAATGGGTAATGTGTGTGTAAGCAGTCAGGCCTCTGGGCAGGACAGAATGCAATCACGATTCTTTGAACAAGATGAAGTTTATTTACTACTGAGCACCAACACAGAATGGTAGAATAATGTAGCCTACAATTAGGAAACAGTATCTAGCAAAAGACAATAAAATCCTCATGAAGCTTATTGCCGCTGGTGGATAGGGTTGCCAGCTCTGTGTTGGGAAATTCCTGGAGATTTGGGGTAGAGCCTGGGAAGAGCAAGGTTTGGGCAAGGGAGGTACCTCAGTGGGATGTAATTCCATGGTGTCCACCCTCCAAAGCTGCCATTTTCTCCAGGGGAACTGATCTCTGTAGTCTGGAGATTGGTTGTAATTCTGGGAGGAACTTCCAGCTCCTACCTGGAAGTTAGCAACCCTAGATAATCACAGTTTTGAATGTCTTCTCTGTGTAACCCCACCCCCCGCGCAAGTAGAAAACAAACACAGTAAGGAGCAGAATGGATACAAGAAAGTGATCAGAGTGATGTGATAGAGTGAAGTTCTGCATTTGGAGGGAGGTTATTTTTTAAATTTTATGTGGGTGGGGCATTAAAACAGCACCTATGCAGCCTAGTTCAGTATGGTCCACTCTGCCACCTCAGGATTCTAGGATTATTTATTTACAGCACCCAGTATGAGCCCTTTCATTCTGCTTTTTATGTAGACTGGACTGATCTGCTGATGATGGTACATTGGGGGTATCAGCGAGATGGACATTTTGTATAGAATATGATAATTTATACAATGTACAGAATGTGAGAGTCAATCTGTATAATTTACAACACCACCCTAAGCAAAATTACAACATTTTAAGCCCATTGGCTTAAATGGATTATAAGGGTTTAACTCTGCTTAGGATGGCTCTGTGAGGTAGCAAAGTATTATTTTGCAGCAGGGAGAAATTTGCAGCATCTGGAAATTTGCAAATCAGGGTCCTAACCAAGTCATCCATGTTCTTTAGTATAAGTGTCACAACTAACCCAGCTTTTAAAAAAGCATCACCAACAGTTGGTAATTGCTGCCAATCTTCAAATCCTCTCCTTTTTTTCAGGTGCAGGTGACGAGAACAGTGAGATGGGCACACACCTAGTCATGCTTTCCATGTGCTACTCTGCCAGTGAGAACCTGCTGTGATTAGCAGAACCTGCTGCGATTAGCAGGATGCCAGGTGTGTCATCCAGCAGGTGGGAGAGGAGCTCAGAGGACAGGACTAGAAGAGGAACAAGCAGAGAAACCACAGCTGGCTAGACATGCCATTCCTTCACAAGTTTAAAGGAGCAAAGGGAGTCTCAGTGTTGCAGTCCCCTTCCCTAGGGAAGACTTCTGAGCAACTTGATTGCTTTTCATTTGCACAAGCATCCTCGGACGATATGATCTGGGAGGGATATTTCAGAGTAGCCATATGGTATTCAGTATGCATTCTGGAATAACATATGATATATATGCAAATATATTGATAGATATAAATATATATATATACACACACATTTGTGTTTTTACAAAATTTGTATCCTGCCTTTCTGCCCTCACAAGGGCCACCAAGGTGCCTAAAAATTTAAAACATACATGATAAAAATCACATTTTAAAACCATTAAAAGCAACCCCTCCAACACACATCATTAAAACAATACAAAACAGAGTTAAAACACACACAAGATATAAAACCAGCAATTAAAAAAACATTGGTTAGGAAGGAGAGATCACTGAGGGAATGTCTAATGAAACAAAAACATAGCCACAAATTTCTACCTTGACCCATGGAAGCTTATGCTAAGACAAATTTGTTTGTGTGCTACAAGATGCTCTGTATTTTTGTTTGTGACAAACTACGATGCCTACCCGTCTGGATTATGCATTCTGTGATTGATAGCTTTTTAAAAAAATCTTGAATATTTTCTGTCAATTAGTACTTGCTTAGAACAGCAATGAATATATTTCAAAAGCCACTCAACCAGTAGCCACAAGGTTTGATTTTCAAATTAAGGGTAATCTACAATCAGGATTATGATTTGATCAATCTAGTTCTCTGGTTGGGTCTTGTTTCTTTGAACTTCTCTGTGCTTTTGAACAGTCTCTCTCTCAGTATCAATCTTTCTTTGTTTTTTTACTTTGAAAATCTTTTCTGTTCTGCATTGAACATCTTTCTATAAGTTCTTAAATTGTTATAGTTTTTACTTCAGAATATGATTGCCATGTTTCCTTTTCTTTCCTTCACCCTGTCTCTTTTATAATGTCTATGGTATTGGTCAGTGTTGGATTATCTGCAAATTCTTTCGCTGATGACAAACCTGTTTGTTTGTCTATGCTAACTGGTAACTAGTTAATTAGAACCTATGACGCATCAAGTAAAAGTTCCTGGGCTAGAAGGGGAAGGTCTATGCATAATGAACGGAACTTTAGCCTGGTCATTGGTCAATTCATAGTTGGGTAATGTTACCTGATATTTGGCACGTAACCATTTTTTGGGTTTCTTCTCCCTTCCTTTGTTTAAAGTTCAGTAGCTAGATTGTTAGGTTGCCCTCTGGTATGGGACTCATTCTTTTAAAAATGCATTGCGTAGTAATTTTAGACAGTTGACAGATAAATAAAAGATTGCAATGATGAAACAGATGATCATCATAAGACTTATGCCAAATGTTTGGTGCTGAATGGCAGAGAAGATTTCACCTCTAACCTCTGGAAGGTCCAGTCGAGGGATCTCAGGCAACTGGTGTTGGGGAACATCCTTTTTCTGCTGAAGTCCCTGCAGAAATGCTGTCAGTCAGACTAGACAGTACTAAACTAGAAGGAAATGATCTCACAAGGCAGCCTCATGTGTTCAGAGTGGCTCCAGATAGTCTGTACAAGAGGAGAGGCAGTGAGTAAGGCAAAAGTCCTTGGGATCCTCAAGCCAGTGTTGGCATAGTGGTTAGAGTGCCGCACTAGGACCTGGGAGACTCAGGTTCATTGAAACACAGAGCTCAGTATAACATACCTCACAGGGTGGTTGTTGTGAGGATAAAATGGAGGAGAGGAGAATGATGTGAGCTACCTTGGGTCCCTATTTGGGAGAAAGGTGGGGTATAAATGAAATAAATAAATAAATACACCAAAAAAGATTGGCAAGACCTAGGAAACTTTCAAAGTTACACTATTCTAGTAATTGATTTTAAAATTGATTTCCTGCCATAAGAGACCACCCCCCCAAATAAATGCACAATGTGGCTTATAAACTGTGCTCATATCACTGGTGGCTGGCCAAGATTGTTAAGACTGATGCTACTAACCAGTCCTTTCCTTTAGAGAAGCATGAGAGCTGAACAAAGCTGCACACCATTCACTGGCCACAGTCCAGCTCAAGATGAGCACTTCTATGGCCCATTGGCTTCAGCAGATGAGAACTGAGAATGTGCTTCGCTCTATGAAATAAAAAGCACCTAAATGAATGTCCATATTTGGCCCATGTTGGAGAAAATTAAATCAAAATGGGGGTGGGGGGGTGGGAATTCTCTGTTGTACGCTAATTTTTCCAAGTTTCCCCCACCTTGAACCACAAGGCAGGACATAATTATTTTAACAAAATGGCAATAAAATATTATGCAATCAATAACTACATCTGGAGCTATTGCCCCATCATCAGGTTATAGCCCTCACCATCAAAACGTACCAACCTGAAGCAGTACCAACCTTGCCATTCTCCTACTGGAGTAGGGGGATCCCTCACTGCCAGCAGGCATTTCCCCATTGTTGCTCAGCTGGCTGGTGGGGGGAAAGCAGCAGAAAATTGGGGGGGGGGGACATTGGCAGCCTACTGATTGCCCTGGCAACCCTCCATTAGTCATCCCAGAGTTCACAAGAAGTTACTGCTTGCCTGACAGAACTGTTGCAGCAGAAGTGCCAACTTTACATCCTTCTCAAGTCCTTGGGTCTAAAAGTTCCATGACGCTCTGAGTGGCCAGCATGGTTTTGACAAGTTTGACCATCAAGAAAGCCAAAAGGGAAATATAATGCCTCTAAGCCATACTGTCTCCTACCCCTTCAAGAGTCCTGTTTCCATGGATGGGGCTATCAGAAGGAAAGCAGGAAGGAGTTAGGAACCATTTTTTAAAAATTATTTGTTTTATTTATTTATTTTATTTCTAGGCCGCCCTCCCCGTGAACCGGCTCAGGGCGGCTAACATCAGGGCACGCATGCCAGTATATAAAAACAAGATAAAACAGTTGGTTACCAAATTTACAAAATAAAGTGCTCCAAAATGGTCCGAGATAACAATCTTCTATTTAGTAGATGGTATCAGGAGGATATTTAAGCAGATCTCAGTTCAGTGGTCTCCGTGCACCATAGTGCTGCAGTTTGTTTGTCGCCGGGCCATTCCAATACCCCCCTGTTGCCAACTCATTGGTGGTGGTAGTGGTGGTGGTGGCAGCTCCTAATCAAAAGTCTGGTGGAAGAGCTCCGTCTTACATGCCAAAATACCTCAATCCAGCTCCACACAGAACCCCTCCCCCAGGAAACCTTTTCATATTTCATTTCAGCTATTGTTTGTATTAGACTTGGATTCTCCCGGACTGCTTTGGAAGCCAGTTTTTGGTTGAAAATTATATAATTGTTGCAATGTAACCAATGGTTACAATGTAAACACTTGAACACACTGAATTACTGCATGTAATTAGCAAATTAATTCAAATTATCTGCCTGGTCACTCATATTGCGCCAAATGTAATTTTGTGTAAATTCTGCTCCCATTTATCTGACTGTCATACATGGCATGGCTAAATGAGGCTGCACTGCAGCATTTTGGAGTAAGCATTCTTTTAGGTGTGTATGGATGAGCCACAACACTTGCTCAATAAATAAGGCAATTGTAGCTTCACTGCAAAGTGTTACTGATCAAAGTGACACCCAATAAACTGGAACTAGCGGCACTAAATTATTTCCTGCTGTTGTGGCACTGGAATAATGGCCAGATCATCTCACAAATAAAAACTTATGTAATACATCAAATACTTTCAAACTCTTTAAGACGGTCCAATAATTACAGTGTGCTTTGACCTAATTTTTTGTTCCTTTCTGAAAAGACAGACCTACTTATTGATTGAGGACACGTCTAGTGCTTCACATTATTCTTTAAATGAGCTTTCATCTTTGTAATGGATGGCTACTCAGGGAACAGCAGTTGGGATGGCAAACATATTCTTTACCGTCTTAAAGCAACTGGAACCATAGAGAAAAGGAAGCTCCAGAAGAATTCAAATTGAAGCAACAAATAGTGCCACCTGGTGACAGACCCAGGGAATGCCTTTCCTCCACACAATCTCTGGCTGCCAATTAACCCCTGAAACACCCTTACTTGGGAGTAAGTTCCATTGAATTCAGCACAGCAGAACTTTTGAGTAAATATACTTGAGCCTTCACTGTTGGTGTGACACAATATCCCCTGTTTTCATTAAATGGCTATACCAGCACAAAGCATGTGATACACGCACATTGAAACTACAACCTCACGGTCCTGGGATGCTATAAACTGCCAAGTGTACTCAGCAGGAGCAGGGACAGCGGAAGATTATATTGTACCGATGGCACCCAGTGAATAACCAGAAGTGATATCCCCATACAAACATTATACTCTAGGGTTTGGGTGAAATTTAGAGCATCATGTCTGCACAGTGACATCAGTTCTGGGTATCTGCAAATGCTGATTTTCCCACCATTCTTCCTCTGCTGCCTCACCTAACAGTGGTGGGCAGAGGTGACGAAGTCTCCCACTGAAGCAGGTGAGCTGGTGTCCCTGAAACTATGGGAACAACGAGTCACATCATTCAGATCAGGCCCGTAGACACAGTGGGGAATTTGGGGGTGAAGCCCCACCAGGGATGAGCCGTGATCCATCCTGTGAGGACGCCATTCCCCACCCCCACCCCATCCCACTGTGATCCTTACCCCTGTCCCTCCATGGCCTCCCTGGCTCTTCCAGGGAAGCTGCCCTGCTGCTTCTGGTCAGTTTCACTCCCACCAATCAGCTGTTAAGTTTACCAGCTGATCTGTGGGAGTGAAACTGACCAGAAGCAGCAGGGCAGCTTCCCTGGAAGAGCCAGGGAGGCCATGGGGGGGGGGGCTGGGGAAGGAAAGGGAAGAGGTCTTGTTGAACCTGACAGCTGATCCAAGGGCAGTGAAACTGACCAGAGGTGGCAGTGCGGCTCTTGAAAGGAAGGGAAGGCCCCTAAGTGACTTTCCTGGGGAACTAATCTAATCTAATTAGTAACCTAATTAAGCTCCCCTCTCCCCTCCCCCAGAGCCTCTTCCCCAGCCCCACCAACCAAAATTTTCTGGCTACAGGCCTGACTCAGATGTTCTTCCTTTCCCAAGTAGCATTGTTCAGTGGCTGAGGACTAAATCATAGAAAGCACTTGTTGCCCAGCAAGTTGCTTATACTGCTCTTATGGACTTATGGTTCATAAGTGATAAACTGGACAGTGCAATTCGTGTGCTAAGGGAAATGGAATATACAGGGACCATGTGATGTCACCATCAACCTGGACTGCAGGCACACACCCAGCAGATGAGAGCTTTCTCCTGTGACGATGTGCCAGACCAAAGACGGATCCATGAGTTACCTGCCCTACTTCACCTGCAGCGCAGCAGAAAGAGAACCAAGCACCCTAGCCACAGAAAGCACACAGAAGCCAGCAACCATTTGCTATAGAGGAATGCCATATTCTGCAAAAGCGACTTAAAATCCTGAAGACTCCATGAGCAAACCTTTCCTTCAGCACACAGGCAAACCCCACCCACCCCCTTCACCTTCACCAGAGACTGCACGTAGGCTCTTAGGCATAAGAAAAGGACTGCTTGCTGAATAGGGATATCTGACTGCCACAGCCCAGCTAAAACCAGCAACTCATCAGCCACAGTCCAGTTAAACCCATCAACTCATCAGCCACAGTCCAGTTAAACCCATCAACTCATCAGCCAGAGCCATCAAAAGACAATAACCCTGGACTCAGCTAATGTTCTCTAAAGGTGACTACTGTCTGCAGTAATGAAATCAATATTGCCCAACCTTTTGCACCACCTTTCTCCTGCAGCCAGTTTTTGCCTAGCAACTTCCTGGGGACATGAGGAGGGGAAGTGTCTGGTAAAAGTCCACCCCCAAGTTCAAATATAGTATAAAAGAGCAAACCCTGCCATGTGCTCTCTCTCTCTCCTCTAGACCTAAACCATGACCTATCTTGCTGACTCTAGGTGTAGCGCTGCCTGAGTCTAACCACGTATTCTGCTGGTACAGAATATGACCCTTAATCCCTTATAGTCTCCCTTATTTTTCCTGTGGATCGCTTCATCTCTCCAGGATCAGGTACGTATCACCCACCAACGATTTTACCTGCTCATGTGAATGTTGCTATCCCTTTCTCTCTAATTTTCCTAGGTCTGAATAAGTGTATGTGTGAGTGTGCTTTATTGTATGTTTGGAATATTCTTCAGTAAAGAATCCATTTCTCTAAAGACTTGGTTTCTGTGTTTATTTCTGGTTTTACTGGAAAAGGCAGGACTCCTGTATACAAAGGCTTTGCTCCCTTTAGTGCCAACTGCAAATGAATAATCATTTCCCCATATTAATAACATATCAAAGCAATTTGGCTAACACACTGCACCTGGCCCTCAGTTTTTATTGGGACCATGGCATAGAGGTGGGTTATGCCCTATGCCATTCTCTTGATCCAAAATAGTTACATGGGGCTGCCATTTCCCCTTTTGGAAAAACACATAAGCCTCGATATCAAGATACAGGACCTCAATGTTACAGGACTCAATGGTTCAGATAGTAGCCCCACGGGATCACTACAGGTCAGCAAACTGGCAGGTTTACTATAAAGGTTTGCTGACTTGGCAGGTTTGCTTTTGCAGAAAGCATTTTAAACATTACCTTAGATGGCCGTGATGTCACTTCACAGTTTTTAAAAAAAGAGGACAGACCTGTGGTCCCAGTATTGCTTTTCTTCAGTTGCCATTTTCAAGGTCTCTGTTCCTCCAAACCACCTGAGAGGTAGAAAGGAACCTTGTTCTGAAATTGTCTTCAAGAAAGGTAATTTCCCTAGAGATGCCTTACATTTTGCTACAATGAGATCACCTGGAATCCATGCTACAATTAAGAATGTTCTGAACTTTCCGATTATCTCAAGTGAGATTCTTCTATATTTATTTATACCAAACGTAAATGAATGTTCACCATGTGGTACAGGGCTGAGCTGGGATGCTCATTCCTAAGTGCTTTTTTTCTCCTGCTAAAAGCCAGCCCACCTTTTCAGGGATTCTGGGGAGGCTGTGAATGGAGACAAAAACTATTACCCACTCGGAGCAACATATTGCTTTTTATCTGGAACAGACTTCATGACATCATCAAATAACCAAATATGATTGGTTATAAGGTGACTAAGGAAATACATCATGGGGGCTACAGATCCCTGACTAGCAGGCTTCATATAGACAGTAAGAAGGCTATGCATGCAAAGAAGGTATGAATGCAAAGAAGAGCGGCATATGACAGTGAACAGGAACAAGAGGGTAAACACAGAGAATATGAGACAGATCATGTAGGGTTCACAACCTTCAGGTGCAGCCTGGCAATCTCCTGTTACTACAAACTGACCTGCTGATGACAGAGACCAGTTCCCTTGGAGAAAATGGCTGCTTTGGAGGGTGGACTGTATGGCATTAGACCCTGCTGAGGTCCCTCCCGTCCCCAAACCCTGCCCTCCCAGGTAGGTGTCCTCCCCCAAAGGTCCAGGAATTTCCTAGCTCAGAGTTGGCAACCCTAGAGATACAACTAGATAATAGGTGAGAATTCAATATTTCTGCGGTGAAAGCCAACAAAAGGAATGGGTTGGGATTAGAGATCTGCAGAGCCTAAATGATCTCATGAGTTTTGAGTGGGAACAGGGGCTTTAGCAGGAGAACTGGGCCTCAGATTTACCCCCTCATGTGTGGAAATACCAGCCCCCAAATCCAATTTCCCACCGTCAAGGAGCTGAGGAGCAGGAGGGAAAAACAGCCTCAGTATTACCCAAATCGGCTACCTATTATTTAATTAGGGAAATCAGATTTGAAGACACAGCGGGGAGTCTTCACCTAGCAGCTGCCAGCTAATCTTTCCCTTAGAGAACTCTCAGAATAAACCAGGCAGATGTTCAACTGGTAAGGTTTTTTAAAATAAAAGATAATAAAGAAACAAACATGCACACAAAAACACTCTTAAAACACACTTGCAAAACTAACTGAGAAAAATAGGGAGGAGCAGGGGAGGTAGATTCAGGAGAGGTTATATTTACCAGTCTTGAAGATTCAGGTCTGCAAAAAAGGATGTGAAATGGACCACATTTCAGTGAAGAGAGGTGAGCTCACACACAAGTGGGGGTGTATGTAGGCACCGAGAGAACACACACACTGAAGATGGGTGCTTGTATTTATAGGAAAAAAAATGTTCCCTGGGGCACTAAAACAAATGGCTTGATGTGTTTACAGGAATTTCCCCAAAGACTTGGATGAAGCTTGATGGTTCTTGCAGAGGGAGATCAAAGAATTGATAGCTCTCCCGGGGATAGGATATGGGTGCTAATAGGAATCAATGACCCCTGAAGTGTGGGATAGGAGAAACCTCCAGGTGTTATGGATATCTGTTGGGTATTACAAGTTGAAAACACTCAGTATATCTGGGGTTAAATGTTTGTTTATGTTACTCACAGGAAATCACATGTTTCTCGTGTAATCAATGTTCTTTAGCTGTAGAATGCCTTGGAATTTTCTCCCTGATCTAGGAATTTGATTGGGACTAAAGTGTCAAGGTGTATTACCATTTTATGGCTTCTCTTCCCGTCTTTGTTTTGGTGTTCTGAAGAAGAAGAAGAAGAGTAGCCATAATCTCTCTCTTCTAGTTTTGTCTTTGTAGAGTAAGGATGTAGTAGATTTTGCTCTGTTGTTATTTTCATCCCAGTTACCCTTCCCATGCTAGAATTTAGTAAAAACTTTATATTTTAATCACACATGGATTCTGAGTCTGAATTATTTTACTCTGGCTCTGCTGGACTATCTTATCTCTGTGGTCCATTTTTTCAATATCTCACTATCACCCAACAATATGCTAACAAAGGTAAATAGGCAAAGGTGGGAAGCAGGATGGGGGATGAAAGAGGTTCCCCACTCAGCTGTGAAGCTCAGTGGGTATTCTGACCTCAGGCTTCAGCTGATCTCCTGAAGAGTCAAGACTTGCCCTGCAGATGGTCACTGAACAGAGTTTGGAGTTCAGGAGCAGGCAAAGACCAGAGGAAACAGGGTCTAGTCAGATCAAGCAAAGATTGTGGCCTTGTGAACCAGTTGATCCAGCAAGGCTTTCTTTCCATACTTTATCTTAAGTAGGCTGGGATGTAATTGAGCCCAACTGTATTGGTGACAGGCATTGGAGTTCCTGAGGCAGCTCGGCACACTGGCCAAGATCCTACAAGGACTCACCGTTAGTGCACTACGCTGCTCTGGTGTTATGTGCAGCCAGGGCGGCACATAGATGCTGCCCTGAACTTCTTGGAGAAAGGATAGGATTGGTATATTATTGGTATATATAATTAAAGGCCTTGCAAGCTCTAGTTACAAACTCTGAGAGGGTATAAACAAAAGGTGCACACTGAAAACTGTGGTCTACTTATGCCAGTTCTCAATTTTGGAATTTCCTCCAATTAAACTGGCAGCTGGGCAGCCCAGAAAACAGGGCTGAAGGAACCCACGGAACAGTCACGGCCCAAATCGGGAGACAGCAGTCATCCTTAAATTACACTTCAACATCATGATTAAGGAAGTCTGATTAGTCATCTGTTTCTCCTCTCTCCCATTAGCAGCTTATCAAAACATGCCAGCCTCTAGGTGGGGTCTGGGGAATCTCCGGGAGTTTCAGCTGATCTCCAGACTGCAGAGATCAGTTCCCCTAGAGAAGAGTGGACTTTGGAGAGTGGACTGTATGGCATTGTACACCACAGAGGTCCAGGCCCATAGCCAGAAAATTTTCGGGGGGAGGGACCGATGGGGCATGACGTCACTTCCGATGTCACAAAAAAATAAAAATAAGGCAAGAGAGAACTCCAGCCTGCAGCCACTCCTTGAAGAGACCCAGCTGCTTGAAAAGACCCATCCTGCAGCCTGTCATGGGTGCTGAGGAAGGGCCGTTGGGTGCTGAGGAAGGGCTGTTGCCAGCCCCAGCTGAACCCACAGCTGTCCCCTCTGAAGCTGCAGAGATGGGCAATTTACCATCACAGCCTGCACTGGCACCTGGCTCAGAGACGGCTGATGAGCAGCAGACACAGATGGACAGCTTTCCTGATTCTCCCCCAAGAGTTGCTCGCTTGTGAGACAGACTCCAGGAAGACTTAGCGGCAAGAAGGCGCTCAGCTCGGCTGTGAAGCAGAAGAGCTGTCAGTCCTGCTGGTGCTGCTGCGCTAATTGGAAACAGCAGCAGTGGGCTATTTAGCTAAGCTGGCTCTATTGTGGACACAAACTTGTCATTACTCCGTGACGCCTTGCCGCTCTCCACCCCCTGGTTCCAAGACCTTGTTCCTGCTACCTACTTCTGGCTTCTGACCCTGGCCTGATCAACCCTGCTCCTGGTTTGTGCTTTGGACTGTTGCTCTCAGCTCCTGCTAACTTCCTCCGGCTTCTGACCCTGGCTTGAACGACCTTGCTTCTGGCTTGCACTTTGGACTTTCACTCTCGGTTCCTGCTTCACCCTTTGTGGCTCCAGACCTCGGACTGAACTTGGACTTCCCTCTGCCTGGACTCCAGACCTTGACATAGCCACTCATTCCCCCCTGAAAAGCATAAAGGGATCTTGCCCACTTCCAAAACACATCTCCTCTTCAGCCACAGCAGCAGCGTTGTTGGAGGAACCTGGAGTTGGATGACCTGCCCTGGCACTGCCCCCGCAGCCAGCAGTGAGCAGTCCACGAGGACTGATTTGGCTTGGTGGTGGTGCCCAAGGCAGCGGCTGCCAGCTAATCTGGAAATGCAGTGCAGGTGCTGTGCTGCAGACCCCACCAACGGGGACGATGAGTGACCACTGTGACTTGGAGCAGGGGCACAGGTGGTGGTGCGCAACTGAGTAAATCCAAGAGCCAGGAGGATGACATCAGAGGAGGAGCACTTCTGCAAGAATGAGCTGGAGAGGGCAAGGCTCAGAGGTTGCAGTGTGTGTGTTGTGAGAAAAAATGTGTGTGGCTGCATGTGTCTGTGAATGCGTGTTTACCCATGTCACCCACACTCTCCCCTCAGTTCGTGTGTCCCCTGAGTGTTGCCTCCTTACCAAAGGCAGAGGTGTAAGCTTGGAAACCACTAAGCGCTGCCAGAGACACAGAAAGGTCTCTTATTAAAATAAAACTTATCTTTATTAAAGGAAAATACATTCTAAGATTTACCAACACAGTACACAACTATTTTTTAAATGCTAGTGAAAACAAACAATAGACATGCAAGCAAAGCCCCAATAAACATGCAAGCAAAGTCCCCCCCCCCAAAGCATGCAGAAACGAAAAGCCTTTTGGGTTGACTCCAAATTCTCAGGAGAAATAAGCCTCTCTCCTGATCCTTCAAGAGTCAACGATGATCTGTTGGATTTACCAGTATTTATGCCAAATGTTCAAAGAGATCCCTTACAGTTGTAAATTAACATTTAGAAGTTGAAATTGTCTTGCAGGAAATTGCGTCCTTGGTCTTACACAACAAAAGTTCACATTCCACAGGATCAATACAGTGTCATTGTTTATTCCTGGTGTTTCCCAATCATGGGAAATAAACTGTCCTTTTGGTGTTATCGCTGCGATGAAAGCGGGGAGTGTGAAATCTCTGTATCTCAGGAAGTTAGTTTGCCTTTTGGATTGAAGTCTGTCATTGCCCAGCTGCAGTTTATTGCCCAGGAAACTGGGGGTCTCACACCTGGGGGATTTCCTGGGAATGGAATGTGTGACCTTTGCGTGTGACCAAGAAAGAGATTTCTCTGGAACAGCCTGTTTGCTGTTTTGATAGCAAAGACAGAGACAGCTATATAGATTTTATAAACTATTTGGTTCATTTTTAAACCCAAACTTTCTATATTTCTAAAGTTTCTTTCCAAAGTGTGCTGCTCAGAGTAGAGGACATGGTGGGAAATTGCACAGCGCAGCTTAAGTCGTACCTGGCGGGGTCTATGTCAACATTGTGTAGAGTCAGCCTCTAGAGTATTGAAAGGCAGGTGATGATGGTCAGATGAAAGGAGGTTTATTCAAGGGTTGTTCAGCTCCGGACAGGACTGGGACCAGTTTACATAGAGCGGCACTCACTCTTATATAATTTCACAGTGAACTATATACATTGTAGCAGTAACTACAGGGTCTCATTGGAACTAAGCAAGGGCTTGCAATTGGTTACTTTGGGTGGTTTCAGGACCAATGGATGGTCTTTATTAGACAGCCAATCATATTACTCAACTAGGATACCAGACAATAACTTTAACATCACAGAACAGCATAACATTAAACCCAATACATAACACAGCCAACATTCAAACTGCCCAATTGAGGTGAGGGCCAAGGCCAGGGCCAGGGCAGATTCGGATGCAGGGCAGATTTGGAAGGGGGCATCATACCAAGTGCACCATCCCTGGCTATGGGCCTGCGGAGGTCCCTGTCCTCCCCAGGTTCCACCCCCAAATCTTCAGGAGTTTCACAACCTGGAGATGGAAGCCCTACTCTTCAGCCCTGCCAGTGGCCAGGGAGGACCTGGCAACTCTGTGGCAGTACTACATTCACAGCATCACTTCAACTTTGGTCCTTAACACACACTCTGCCAGACTTGCAGTGCAGACTGACAAGCTAACTGGAGTAACTCTGCATAGGGCTGCACAGTGAGTCTAGGAATCCTGTTCCAGCCCCTTGCCCCTCTACAGGTATGTGTCCCAATGAAACATTTCACCAGAGTGTCCTATTAATGAATTGTTTATAGGACCTTTAATAGCAGGTTTTGTAGTGAGTCTCCTACACTGTCTGTCTGGGGTGTGCATTAAAGTAACATTAGTCCATTATAAATAATATCTTAACTGTACCTTCAGCAGAATGTTCTGCAGCAGAATGGATGGCAAAATTGGTACACCAAATTCTTTTTGTTCCATTTTTGGACATGAAAACGCGCTCGCAAGCTGTTTGATTTGCTCAGAATGAAGACCAGCCCGTCAGCTGTTGGAAAGGAGCACACGGTGGTTCATTTGCAACAATCACAACGTACGTCTCGGAAGGCAAAGAGAAGCCAATTTTTTCTCTCTCTGCTGCTCTGTCATCTGCTTACCAACCAGGAGGATAAATTACCTGCATTTGATTTCTTTCATGAAGGTCTTGGTGGAGCTTTAGCGCTTGATGTTAACAAATGAATAGCTGATGCAAGGGAAAGCCACTGGCATAAGACATTTTCCAAATCATTTGTAAAAGCCCTGGAAATTCTGGGATTTGCCTCTTCTTGTTAGAGCTACATTTAATTCTACTCGCTGAAAATCTTTTTCTTTTTCTTTTGGCTTTGCACCCTCCCACATCGCCAACCCAAAGAGGTGCAGTTATTTCTGGCTACTTCATCCATGTCAAGCACTGAATAAATGTGGTGTTGTTTCTGCTCCCACCCAGGTGTATGAAATGGTGCTGTGGTGAGAACTGGAAGCTGGTGCCTGGAAGTGAAATAATTTGCCATGAGCTTTATTAAGTAAAGTTGGAGAAGATGATGGACAAATGGAGGATGAAAAGGGCTGGAAGGAGGTACAAAGTAATGCATATGGGGGGCCCCCTAGATTTACAATTTTGCTTCCTTAAATTGGCAGTTGCAAGAAAACTGGGCAGTTTTCTCAACTTTTCAGTATATTTTTGCCCACTCTTCCTCCCAAGAGGTCACGGCAACATACGGCATTCTCCTTTCCACTTTATAATCCTTACAAGAACCCTTGTTAGGCCCTTTCTACACTCAACTTACTCTGGAGAATCGGGACAGTCGATCCTTTAAGGTTGACTTTGCATGTGTGTGCCTGCAGTCTGCACCACTCCCCCCCCCAGTTTATTTATTCTGCATCTACAACCAAAACCTGAAGTTTTTACTTAATTGGGGTGGAAACAACTCTTGTCACACGCGTGTGGGGGCATGTTCAGTTACCCTGTTGCACTGCATAGGAGCCTCCAGTAAGTGCCAGTAAGCGCCTTCCATTTAAATCCTCCTTGTTCAGTTCCATGAATGAAACTGAGACAAGGAAACAGCCACCAACTTGGCTGAGCCAGTGTATGAGTGGTGGAGCCGCAGCCGGTGGTTTCTCTGAGGGATTGGGGGGGGGGGGGAGAGAAATCTTTCCAGCAGAAACACTTCCAAAGAACAGAGTTTTTCAACTTGCAGGAAGGAGTCCAATAAAAAGTAGATGTTTCACTCCCTCTCTCCGTCTGCCTCTAGCTCTGCATTGACCCATATGGTTTGGGGGTGGGGGGCAGACAGCAGCTTCCAGCAACAGGAACCGGCATTGCTGGTGTGGAGAACCAGTCTTTGCAAAGCCCCCTCCCATGAAATCTGCCCTTGCTTTCTCCCCAAAAATGAATCAAAGAAAGAAAAAGGACAAATTTAAGCCCAACCACACTGCTGATTGCCTCCCTGCACTGGGTGCAACCAGGAGAAGCGAGCTCAGAGCCG
The DNA here is from genome assembly GCF_001447785.1 of Gekko japonicus. NCBI lineage: Eukaryota > Metazoa > Chordata > Lepidosauria > Squamata > Gekkonidae > Gekko > Gekko japonicus. The sequence continues at coordinate 70,694 of NW_015170360.1, read as the reverse complement.
TGGTCATCTTACAGAATGCCGAGAGCCTTTTGGTTTTTTTCCAAATGCCCGCCTTGCCTCCTGCGAATGCATTTGGTGGGACCCTATGCTTGCAAACATGAAAGTCTTTGGCGAAGCTCTTGAGAAAAAGCCCCGTTCAAACCATATGCTGCACCCATGCAGTACTTTCCCTTCAGCTGCAAGCACAACAAAGGACTCCCTGGGAGGATGCAGAAGGGAGTGGGTGGAGGAGTGGCCTCTGAGGGGGCCAGAAAAGGGGCAGGGGGAGGAAATCCAAGGAAATGTGAATGTTCCTGCGTGCAATTTACAATGCAATGGGAGCAGGGCAATAGGAAGGTTCTGGGCGAAAGCAGCATTCAGAAAAGCCACTAAAACAGCAAAATGAAACTTAACTGGGAGCTGATCAATGCAGAATTAAAAATAAACCTGATGGAAATGCAAGGCGAAAGTGGGAGGCAATACAGAATGACAAATATACTGTGAAGCAGAACAGCTGTGAGAGCAGAGTAAAAGCCACTGCAGAGAGAGCCAAAGAGAGAGGGCCTGACCCGTGTTCACCCAATGAGGTTCCATGGCAGAATGGGGACTCAAACCCAGCCCCCCCCCCCCGATCCTAGTCTGATAATCACTATGCCACGCTGGCTTTTGTGTTTTGGGAAGGCACCTACATCATCTTACTTCTGGTATCACTTGTGGTCCTCCCCCATGCATGCAAACAGCTTGATTGGATCGTGACCATAAAGGACAAATGCCAGTGTTAAGCATCAGTTACTCTTGCTGCAATTTGTGTTTCACATTTTTCATCGCAACACAATAATGTGTTGCCTTTGAGTGTATAAGAACATAAGAGACGCCAATGTTGGATCAGGCCAAAGGCCCATCCAGTCCAACACTCTGTCACACAGTGGCCAGAAATACCAGTGCCATCAGGAGGTCCACCAGTGAGGCCAGGACATTAGAAGCCCTCCCACTGTTGACCCCCCCCCCCAAGCACCAAGAAGACAGAGCATCACTTGCCCCAGAGCCCCTAGCTATACCTTGTGGCTAATAGCCACTGATGGACCTCTGCTCCATATGCTTATCTAATTCCCTTTTGAAGCCGTCCATGCTTGTAGCACCCACCACTTCCTGTGGCAGTGAATTCCATGTGTTAATCACTCTTTGGGTGAAGAAGTACTTCCTTTTATCCGTTCTAACCCGACCGCTCTGCAGTTTCATGGAGTGCCCACGAGTTCTTGTATTGTGAGAAAGGGAGAAAAGTACCTCTTTCTTTACCTGCTCTTTCCCATGCATAATCTTATAAACCTCGATCATGTCACCCCTCAGTCGTCTTTTCTCCAAGCTAAAGAGCCCTAAGCGCTTTAACCTTTCCTCATAGGGAAAGTGTTCCAACCCTTTTATCATTCGAGTTGCCCTTTTCTGCACTTTTTCCAAAGCTATAATATCCTTTTTAAGGTGTGGTGCCCAGAACTGCACACAGTATTCCAAATGAGGTCTCACCATTGATTTATATAGGGGCATTATTATATTGGCTGATCTGTTTTCAATACCCTTCCTAATAATCCCCAGCATAGCATTGGCCTTCTTTATTGCAGTCACACACTGTCTCGACATTTTCAGTGAGTTATCCACTACAACTCCAAGATCTCTCTCTTGCTCAGTCTCTGCCAGTTCAGACCCCATCAATGTGTATTTATATTTAGGATTTTTGGCTCCAATGTGCATCACCTTGCACTTGGCCACATTGAACCCCATTTGCCATGTTGACGCCCACTCGCCCATCCTTGACAGATCCCCTTGGAGTGCCTCACAATCCTCACTGGTTTTCACCACCCTGAACAACTTTGTATCATCCGCAAATTTAGCCACTTCACTGCTTACTCCCATCTCCAAATCATTAATGAACAAGTTAAAAAGCAGTGGACCAAGTACTGATCCCTGCGGTACCCCACTGCTTACCACCCTCCACTGAGAAAATTGCCCACCTACACTCACTCTCTGTTTTCTATGAACTAGCCAGTTTTTGATCCATAAAAGGACTTGTCCTTCTATCCCATGATTTTTGAGCTTACTTAGGAGCCTTTGATGAGGAACTTTATCAAAAGCTTTCTGGAAGTCAAGGTAAATAATATCTATTGGATCCCCCTTGTCCACATGTTTGTTCACCCCCTCAAAGAACACTAACAGGTTAGTGAGACAAGATCTTCCCTTACAGAAACCGTGCTGAGTCTGCCTCAATAGGTTTTGTTCATCTATGTGCCTACTAATTCTTTCCTTAATAATGGTTTCCACCAATTTACCCGGTATCGACGTCAGACTGACTGGCCTGTAATTTCCCGGATCTCCTCTGGAACCCTTTTTAAAGATGGGAGTGACATTAGCTACCTTCCAATCCTCAGGAATGGAGGCAGATTTTAAGGAAAGATTACATATCTTTGTCAGGAGATCTACAAGTTCACATTTGAGTTCTTTCAGAACTCTCGGATGTATGCCATCTGGGCCTGGTGATTTTTCAGTTTTTAAGTTGTCTATCAGTTTTAGGACCTCCTCTCTCGTCACCTCAATCTGACTCAGGTCTTTCAACACCCCTCCTGAAATCAGTGGTTCTGGAGTGGGCAAGCACTTCTCATCTTCCACAGTGAAGACGGAGGCAAAAAATGCATTTAGCTTCTCAGCCATTTCCCTATCATCCTTCAATACTCCTTTTACCCCTTGGTCGTCCAAGGGCCCCACTGCCTCCCTGGCTGGTTTCCTGTTTCTAATGTATTTGAAGAAAGTTTTATTGTTGGTTTTTACGTTTTTTGCTATATGCTCCTCATATTCCCTTTTTGCCTGCCTGACCTCAGACTTGCATTTTATTTGCCATAGCCTGTGTTCCGTTTTATCAGCCTCACTGTGACTAGCTTTCCACTGTTTAAAGGAATTCTTTTTACTTTTTACAGCTTCCATTACTCTGTTTGTTAACCATGCAGGCTTTTTCCTATACCTTTTTGTGCCTTTCCTAACCTGCGGAATATATATTTTTTGAGCTTCTAGGATCGTAGTTTTAAATAGATCCCAAGCTTCCCCAATTTTTTTGACCCTTTCTACTTTTCCTTTCAGTTTCCTCCCCACGTGTCCCCTCATATCAGAGAAATTACCCCTTTTAAAGTTAAAAATGGTTGTGTGAGTCTTTTTGGCCAATTCTCTATTTGTACAAATGATGAACTCAACAACATTATGATCACTGTTCCCAAGTGGTGCAATCACTTTTACATCTCTCACCAGGTCTTGAGTGTTACTTAGGACCAAATCAAGGATTGCCTCTCCCCTGGTAGGCTCCGTGACCATCTGCTCCATAGCACAATCATTTAGAGTGTCTAGAAACTCAATCTCTTTTTCTCAACTAGAACACATATTGACCCAATCAATGTGTGGGTAGTTAAAAATCACCTATTACGACACAGTTTTTTGTCTAGCTGCTATAAGAATATAAGAGATGCCAATGTTGGATCAGGCCAAAGGCCCATCCAGTCCAACACTCTGTCTCACACAGTGGCCAGAAATACCAGGTGCCATCAGGGGGTCCACCAGTGGGGCCAGGACATTAGAAGCCTTCCCACTGTTGACCCCCCCAAGCACCAAGAAGACAGAGCATCACTTGCCCAAGAGTCCCTATCTATACCTTGTGGCTAATAGCCACTGATGGACCTCTGCTCCATATGCTTATCTAATTCCCTTTTGAAGCCGTCCATGCTTGTAGCCACCACCAGTTCCCGTGGCAGTTCCATGTGTTAATCACTCTTTGGGTGAAGAAGTATTTCCTTTTATCCGTCTATCTTTAATTCATTCATCATTTTATAATCCTCCTCTATCTTTTGATCTGGTGGGCGATAACAAACTCCCAGTGTTAAGTTTCCTTTTGGGGCCCCTATTTCAACCCATAGAATTTCCAGAAGCGAATCCAGTTCTCTTAGCATGTATATGTACATTCTTTAAAACTTCCATCATCCTCCCATGTGAAGGTGGTTGTGGTGGTAATATTTAAAAGGTTAGGAAAAGGGCAGAAGAAGTCAACCTGAATAGTTATTCAAACCCAGTTCTAGAAGCAGAGTGGGGGGTGGGAGAACATTAAAACTGGGAACCATAGAAACAAGATCTTTTTTCTCTTTGTCCATGCCCAGCATTTTTCAACACGTGACTGTACATAGTATGCATGCCTGTACATGCCATCAAGTTTCAACTGGCTTATGGAATCCCAGTGAGGGGCTTTCAAGGCAGAAGTGGTTTGCCATTGCCTTCCTCTGTGTTCTTTCCTGGAGGTCTCCCCTCCAAGTACCAACCCTGCTTTGTTTCCGAGATCTGACAACATTGGGCTACACAATACCATTCCAACAAACAGGCTGATTTTTTTCCTTGCAGAACAACACAAGTGGACCCAGTAATTTGTAAAGTCAATGACACAGGAAAGAATTACTGTACAAGTTCAAACTGTTAAAGACACATTAACAAGTCATATAAATTTCTACTTGATTTTACTAGGTGAACTTCATCCGAAGACAGAAGCCCAGTCACAGTGCGGAGGATGTTAAGGATGGAACGTTTCGACCGAACGTCTTTCTCAACCATCCTAATGAAAAAGAAGAAAGCTTTTTACAGATTTTTTACAGATTTTTTACAAAAACCGGAATTGTTGAAGACACCTGATTACAATACAACAATAAACACAATTGTTTGAATGTACATACAATAAAACCCAATTGTTTGAATATACATACAGTTTGTAGTACTATTCTTTACTTCATGTTTCCATTAAAGGTACAAGTTATCTACAAACAAAAATCACATAACCTTATTATAGCTTACATGTTTGTTTAAAGCATAACCTCAATCCCTTCATATAAAATTACTTATTTAAATTTCTCTTACCTAAACTGGCTGAGAGCAGCTCCCAATACAGCATTTTTTCCTTGCCAGTTGGTTGTTTGGGGGAGTGTTTGTCAGAATAATATTACTAACAATTGACATATTCTTTCCCCTCATGTGTGCTTCCCTGCATCACTGCAGAAAGAGAAAATAAGTGCTTGTGTGACAGTACAAAGAGTTCCAATGCCAGCTACAGGCTTGGTTCAGAGCAGAGGTCTATCAGTGGCTATTAGCCACAAGGTATAAATAGGAACTCATAGGCTGGGGCAGGTGATGCTCTGTATTCTTGGTGCTTGGGGGAGGGTCAACAGTGGGAGGGCTTCTAGTGTCCTGGCCCCACTGCTGGACCTCCTGATGGCACCTGGTATTTTTGGCCACTGTATGACAGAGTGTTGGACTAGATGGGCCATTGGCCTGATCCAGCATTGGCTTCTCTTATGTTATGTTCTTATAGCATGAAACCACAGTTTATTTTAGCCGTGCTTAACTGGTAAAACCAGGAATCAGCTCACAATCACTCAAATCCTGGTTTGTCTTAACAAATACTGGTTTCCTTCCCATCCCTCTATTGCCAGAGAACAAGCCAGGATTAGGCCAGGATTTCTGCATTCAGACATTAAGTCAAACTCTAGTTCAGACTAACTGTGGTTTATAAACCAACTGCAAATTCTGGCTTGATGTATCCCTGCATTTGCACTAATCATCGTTCAATTAGATCACTGTTTCATGCAATGTCTGAACCTACCCACGTTGTATTTAGTTAAGATTTGTCACCACTTATCATCATATAAAGGCTAAATACTACAAGTCCTGCTTGGAACCAATCTGAAATACTTGCTGATTTTTAAGAAGGTGCCATAATAGTAGAAAACCACTTGCCAGGTACATCTAGCTGCGTGAAGTCTCCACACATGACTTTGTGTGGAGTCTTCATGCAATCAGCACATCAATGTGGCAAACTGTTTCCAAATATTGTGACCTAATGAAGACTCCTGCCAGGTCTGCCTGCATTTTTAAAATGTAACCTTCACCCGGAGACCAAAACATATGAAATAGCCCTGAGTTGTTCTTTAATGATGAATCATTTGCCTGCTCACATTGTAGCATTGCTAGCAAACCTAATTACCTTTCCTGCAATTTGCATTGAGCATTTTTCATAGAGATGCAATTCAGTAATTTGGATTTTTAGTACTTAACTGTGTGTGCCTTTTAGGCTGAAACGAACAGTTCTTAAATAATAGACAATCTTGTTGTGATTCCTTCAGCTTTATAATTTAAATGTGGGGATACATAACAAGTTATTTGAGACTGTGAAGGTTAGTGCCAGCAGCTACTTCTACTTCCGAAAGCTGTGTAGCCTAATTTTTGTGTGAGATTATACCTGCCTTGTTTACTGAGACAGCTCTACTCCCTACCACCTGCAGGCTGTGAAAATTAGAACAAGTACATGCTTAATCATTCACCAGGGAAATGGGGATTTGCTACCGAAACAATGAAAAGAGTTCCATCACGTTTAAATGCTGCCATGAATATTGTAACAAACAACACAATTCAAGCAGCAATGGTGGTCTTCTGACAAAGTTTCCCAAAACAGAACTCTCACTTTCTTGGCAGACTTTTTTAAAAGGCAGATGGGAAGATGGTAGCCATATTTGATTCCAGAGGGGGTGCCATTTTTGATCTGGGAAAAGGTTTATGCATGTGGAGTGATAAGATATTCAGTAAGGTTTGAAAGGCGTATTCTTGGACATAGTAAACTGCAGAGAAGAAAATCCAATGTAGTTTAAGAGCATTTGATATGGCTATTTTTTTACAACTCATTTATTAATGGGTCGAAGAAATTTTTTTAAACCAAAGATATGGATATATTTGAAATTCTGCAGCCCTGTCCTAGGCCATACATGAAAATAATAAATATAAAATAATGCTAAACCTTTTCCATACCTCACTTTTGGAGATATCCAACTGTGCATACTGGGAGTTCACAGTACCAGCAGTCATGGAGGATAGGCCCAACAGTGACCAATAGCCATGACAACTGAAGGGAACGTCCACATCCAGTACTGGTGGTAGGAAGCAACACTGAAGAGAGGGTCTTGGCCTCTGTGCCTTCTTTGTTGGCCCTCAAGGGCAACTGGTCGGCTATTGGGTGAAACAGGATACTGGTCTAGGTTGGACCTCAGATCTGGTCCTGCAGGGTTCTTCTTATGTTGTTACGATGTGTATTGACATCTGCCAGGCATGTCTAAGCCTGCTTGCAAAAGCATGTCTCCCTTGCTGGATCAGGGTGATCATCTTACCAATTCTATTACATCCTGAAAGGCCAGAGGTTTAGTTTTGCCTTCTAGAAAGGGCTTTTAAAAAAAACCCTAGCTGTACCTTTTCATATTTGCTTCTTTCCTTTGACTAGTGCACACCTGGCCTTCTGAGCTGCTTTTTCAGTATTGCTGAGGTGTGCTCTGCATTCTTCCTGTGCACTGACCTCCCCCCCCTTTTTTAACGAATCCCCAGGTAACTATGTTTCAGCATCCTTAAATTCCAAACAAGATGCTGGGCAGTTAGAAACCCGGGGTGGGTGGGGGAGAGGAAACCTCTGTTTTGGAACTGGGGGAGAATATTAAAATGATGTAACTTTGCCCTGCTGCAGCTCTCTCCTGCTGCTAACATCCAGCTCCTTTGCCTCTTTCCTTTTTAGATTTCAGTGTAATTTATTTTCCCTTTCTTATTGTCAAAAGGAAGCTGTTGGAGAAACCTACTTGTTAGAGCAGCAATGCAGAGCGCAGGCAGCAAAGTCTTGTGCGTTGCATTTTTTACCTGCATTGCTGGGGGGGATTCATGGACTTGCCTTTGACTCTTGTATTAGCATTCTCAGATTTTTTGAAAACAAAGCATTAAGCCCACCTTATTTCTCCCCACAGTTTCCCTCACTTCTAAGAGATATACCTGCTGGGGGGGGGGAAGGATAGTAACTGTATTCATCTTTATTCAATAATTTCTCCTCTTATTCCTGCTTTTTTCTTGCAGCCATAAAGGAAAGATGAGAAGTTCTTAGAAGTAGCCTTTTACATGAAGCTCTTATGAGAGGCAAAACACAACACAGAGCTCTCAGAAGCTACGGCAAGCTGGTTGTCAATGTCCTTCACCCTGGCTCAGTCCCAGGTGGCCCCTTTTGTCTTCTAAATGGAGTATCTATTTCTCAGCCAGGGCTCCATACCTGAGGAGGTGGAAGGCCTCAGGAGACAAAATCTTGCTCTTCCTGAGCGACCAGATTCAAAAGTAGGCAAGAACTCCTCTCCCTTGAAAGAAGTCACTTCTTTTTTGGGGGTCTTTGTTATGTATCGAAGTTTGACCGCCTCCACGCTGTCATGCGAAGCAGCCGAGCTTCGCCTCAGAGAACAATGGCCTGAGCGGATCCTAGCCCGCACCTATCGGAGGGCTAGGATCCTAACCTCTAACTTTATAATGTTCTAGGTCCTAACGAGGACCTATGGAACGCCTGACAATGTAAATAACCTATCACTGGTGAGGGGTGTGTTTGGGGTGTGGGGTTTACTGGGAATATAAGTCAGCCTGCGAGCCGGTAGAGTTTGTCTTGTTCTTCACTTAAAATAAAAGTATGAGCTGAAATCACTGCATCAGTCTCAGTACTTTTCAGTCTTCGGCTTAGGTCTGGAGAAGGAAAAAGCCAAAAGGGGGGGGCGTCACTGTCTCTGAGAACTTTGTATCAGACTAATAGCACCGTTCAGTAGCAGAAAATGGGAGGAGGCAGCTGGAACCTAGAAGGAAGCAGACACTGAGAGCCATTTGTGCAGCGTTCTTTAAGTGCAACTTTCATGCTCCAGGGCTTCCTGAATGACACAGTGGCATCGGACCCATTCCAGTCTGGCTTCCACCCCAGCCACAGGATGGAGACGGTGCTGGTCACCCTGACAGATGATCTCCATAGACAGTGGGATTGTGGTGGGTCAGCACTACTGTTGTTAGACCTCACAGCAGCATTCAACATAGTTGACTATGATCTTTTGACCCACCGCCTTGCTGATGTGGGAGTTTGTGGGGTGTCTCTTCAATGGCTTGCCTCATTTCTCTGTGGTCGGGGACAGAGGGTGGCACTGGGAGAGGATGTGTCCTCTAGGCATCCTGATGTTGTTTAACATCTATATGCATCCCCTCACCCAGCTGGCACAGACTTTTGGGCTTGGGTGATGACACCCAGCTGTATCTGTTATTGGACAGCCACCTGGGCACCACCCTGCAAAATCTGGCCACGGGTCTGGGGGCCATGATGGGGTGGTCAAAAAAGAGCAGACTGAGACTGAATCCTACTAAGATGGAGGTTCTGTGGCTGGCGGGGGGGGGGGGGGGGGCTTCAGAGCTGGGGCATAGGCTTCCCGCTCTTGGTGGGGCACCATTGGCACCGGTGCAGTCTGTCAAGAGTTTGACCGCAATCTTGGATGCCTCCCTGCCTATGAGGGCCCGAGTCACACGTTTTGCTAGGCTGGTGTTTTTTCATCTCTGTCAAACCTCGCAACGGGCCCCTTTCTTGTCACGCCCTGACCTAGCTACGGTAATCCATGCAATGGTCACCCCCAGGCTAGATTACTGCAGCTTGCATTATGCTGGCCTTCCCTTGAAGCTGACCCAGAAGCTTCAGTTGATACAAAATGTCATGGCACGGGTCCTAACAGGAACATAACGGATGACATACATACAACCTGTGCTGCACCAGCTACACTGGCTTCCAGTAGAATTCTGAGTCAAGTTCAAGGTTTTGGTGTTGGCCTTTAAGGCCTTGAGCAGTCAGGAACCAATGCATCTGTGGGACCATCTTCTCTGGTATATCCCCAGGAGAACATTACGCTCTCTGGATAGCAATCTACTGGTGGTCCCTGGCCGCAAAGATGTTCGGTGGACCTCGACCAGAGCCAGGGCTTTCTCAGTCCTGGCCTCGACCTGGAGGAACTCTCTGCTGAACACCACGAGGGTTCTGCGGGGTCTTATGCAATTCTGCAGGGTCTGTAAGGCAGAGATGTTCCGCCAGGCTTTTGGTTGAAGACAGCAATGGTTTGCACTGTAGCTGGCACCCTTTTATGCTCTCCACTTCATTTTGTCCCCCCTCCTTCTCTGCCCACCAGGTGGCCAGGCAGTCTGGAACGGGGGGGGGGGGACCTAGTTTGCCATCTGGAGTTTTAATTTATCTATTGGTATTAATGTGTTTTTTTATAGTGATGTTTTAATTCATTATTGTACATTGCCCAGAGCCCTGCGGTAGCAGGGATGGATGATTCAGAAATCTGAATAGTAGTAGTAGTAGTAGTAGTTGTTGTTTTGTTGTTGTACCTCCTTTAAGGAACCTGCACACTCAACAGGAGACATGTATGTAAGGCTGCCAACCTCCAGTTGATACCTGGAAATCTTCCAGAATTAGTTGATCTCCAGACTACAGAGGTCACTTCTCTTGAAGGAAACGGCTCTTTTGGAGAGTGGTCTGTATAGTATTCCATATTCCAGGTATGTCCCAACCTGGAGTTCACAACTTTGTGCATAGGGGAAATCCTTTACCAATGATACCTATTTGTTTCGTTCTATCTACAGCCTGTCTCTAGAACTATATTAAGGGGGGGGGTGTGTGAAAGAGCTACTGGCCGTGGCCTTAATGATCCTAGGCTAGAATACTCACCTTCAAATGAAAATTAAGTCTCTAGCCCCCGTGGTTATGAAGGAGAGGTTAGAAACCTGTAGAATGTGTTTGCTGAAATTTCAGAAATGCATTCTTCTGTGCTGGAACAGCTCCTTCCTTCAAAAAGAAAGCAGGCAGCATAACAATTCAGCCATCTTTTAAATATAGTAACAATCTGCATCAAAAAAATGCCTCTTACCCAACAAGAGGTGCTACAATAACTTTCAGAACAAGAAAAGATACCTTTGGAAATGGAATTCTCAAAAATGAGATGAAAATCCTGGAAATGGAAATTCTCAATCACAAAGTTATGAAATCTGGGATCAAGTCCAAGGGAACGAGGCCTTTGCTTGCATTTGGACATATATATTTTTTATTTTAGAAAACAAAGTAATAGTATAGAGGGGATACAAAAAGAAGAAGAGTGATTATTTAACATAAGTGTATATATCAAAGATAATTATATATTCCAGAGTGTATAAAACAGAAAATATTTCTCCCTAACATCCCCTTCATTATAATTTTTAAGACATTATCTATTAAATACAATATTCCTTACTTCTGTTGGGGTACTTTTATATTCAACATTTTAAATTTCAAATTTCATAACATCTATTGTGTAACTACATTATTCGTTTCATCATTACTACATATTCAATATTACATATTTAGATTACCTTCTATTTATGCTGTTTGTAGTAAATAATGATTATGTCACCAACAGAACTGTTTCTTTGTCATCTATTAAGATTTAAAATTAATGAAATGGGGGGGGGGATAATGAGGGAAAGGGGGAGAGGAAAACAGGATAAAAACAGAAACAAAAGAAGACAGGACAAATAAGGATAATAGGAATAAAAATTAAAAATAAATAGGGAAAATTTGAACTTTGTGTGCATATATATATTTAAGGAAAAGTAGGTTAAAAGTTTATATTAAATAATATTAGAAACATTTATATTGGAAAAGAAGGAAAGGAAAGGAGAAAGAACATAAGAGAGATAAGAGAGGCCTTTGCTTGCATTTGAGAACAATGGATAAGGCCCTTAGCGACTGTAGCAGCAAAACTAGCAGCAGGCTGAGCAGCCATAGGGGTTCTTTGGGGTTCCAACCCATGCTGTAGTTTCTCCACTGGTGCTTGCAAGCCGTGTTGCTGGAGAATGTAGATGATTACAACAAAAACCACCTCAGCTGGAGTGAAAAACATAAGGTCACAGCAACCAGATTGCCACTTTGAGTAAACAGCAATTCTTCTGCAATGCATTTTTTTGGTGGAGGCGGCCTCATTTAGGCAGTTCAATGGCAATTGAGCATCTGGGAAAATGTAGGTTTGATGTGGGAACAACCCCTACCACAGACATCCATGTTGCTGCTGTAACAATTTTAGGATCTCCCCCCCCCCCTTTAACTAATCCAGGGCACATGACACCAGAACTTTCCATTGAAAGACAAAAGAAAGATATCTGAAACTTTATGAAAGCATTTTCTTTGTAATGGTTAATAAAAATAAACAACTAATGGGAAGGAAAAGATTTTTGCCTCTCCACACAGTTATGCGATATATTGGAAAAACCTTCACAGAATAACATAGATTCAATTTATTCCAACCATTTGGTACAACAAGAAACTGTCGCATTTGCTTATTCTTGTTTACTAATATGTGCAAAGTGATGTTTGCTAACCTGTGCTTCCCACTGTTTGCATTTCCATACTCCTGGTCTCCAGTAAGGCTGCTAAATGTACCAAGCTGAATACAGTGTTATTTTTCTTTATATGTGTGTGTGTGTGTGTGTGTGTCTGAAAAGTGCCCTCAAGTCACAGCTGACTTATGATGACTCCGCAGGGTTTGCCATTGCCTTCCTCTGCATAGCAGTCCTGGAATTCCTTGGTGGTCTCCCTCCCATCCAAATATTAACCTGGGCCAACCCTGCTTAGCCTCTGAGATCTGCCCAGATGAGGCTAGCCTGGGCCATCCAGGCATAGTGCTTGTGAAAGATGACTAGGACCAGGGGTCATTTCGTAGAAAAAGAGGTGCAGGAGCTCATTAGCATAACTTATTAGCATAACTCATTTGCATATGCCACACCCCCTGACATCACCGGAAGTGTGTCAGAAGGCAACACCCACCGCTCAGGCTCCACTGGACTGTTTTGGATTGCTAGGTATTGCAGGGGGGGGGACGTGCAGATCTGTCCTCACAGAGGAGGGAGAGCTTGTACCTGAATAAAACTTGGTCTTAAAGGTGCCACTGGACTGTTTTGGGCTGGGGGGACTCTGCAACTTACCTGGCTGCTTCTTGCTCTGAATGAGGGCTGCTGGGAGCAGGGGGTGGGGCTTGTTGCATGTGCCCGCCCTCTGGGCTCTTTACTGCCGGAGCTCCGCTCCTGTGCGCTCCTGCAGGAAATGACCCCTGACTAGGACCTTGTGAAAATGCATTTGCCAGAAGTTGACAGAGGTTCACTGCAGGGATATTAGCATAATAGTTAAAGTGCTGGACTAGGATCTGGGAGATCCAGGTTCAAGTCACCACTCTGCCATGGAAACTTGCTGGATGACCTTAGTTCAGTCACACCCAAACAGCTTAACTTACCTGTCAGGGTTGTAGGAAGGGTAACGTGAAGGGGGGAGGGCAATGTATGCCTCTCCGAGCTCCTTGGAGGAAGGGTGAGATAAAAATGTAGTAAGTAAAGTAAAGAAATCAAAGCTCAGTAAGATGAACTGAGGTGAAGTCCACTACTTCAGGGCTGATGTTATTGGGGAAAGTAGCACTTTCCTTCTGCCTCCACTTGTTTTATTTTTTACTTCATTTATACCCTGCTTTCTCCTCAAAAGGGACCCAAAGTGGTTAACACTGTTCTCCTTTTCTCCATTTTATCCTCATAACAACTCTGTGAGGTAAGTTAGACTGACAGTGTGTGACTGAACCAAGGTCACCCAGCAAGCTGCCACAGCACAGTGGGGATTCCAACCTGGGTCTCCCAGATCCCAGTCCAATAATCTAACCGTTACACAACACTGGCTCTCTCTATCCCCCACCACTTTGATACAGGAAGCTTCATGGGTGAGGCCAAAGGCATGGTTACTACTCATGCCACTCTCAGCATCTTTAGCGGCTGATGGTTTTGGAACAGGCAATGTCTGGTGTACAAAGAAGAGAGAAGTACATTCTGCAGGGGGCAGCAAGAAGACAGATAGGACAGTGAGGTCAGTGCCTTCTCTCCTATTAAGTGTCATTCCTTCTCTTAGGGCAATATTCTGCTTCTTCTCAGAAGTTCCACCCTCTCTCTCTTTCTTCTTCAGATTCTTCCTTGGTGGCCTCCCTTCCAAGTATTGACCCTGCTTAGCTGCCGAGATCTGATGAGATCAGGCTATATAACATGCTAATTTCCCTCCCAAATAAAGCTTTATCTATACTTTAATCAGGTCATGCACCTTTGCTGTGTTAATTACTCTGCCAACAGATGGGACCAACATAGAGAACAATGGAGCCCATTAGCTCATCACATGTTATATCCTGAAATATATGTATAGAATGTCAGAGAGGCAGCAAGCACAGCTATTCTAAAACACTGTTTTTTTGTTGTTCAGTCACACAGTTGAGTCCGACTCTTCGTGACCCCATGGACCAGATCATGCCAGGCCTTCCTGTCTTCTGCCGTCCTCTGAAGTTTGCTCAATTTCATGTTCGTTGCATCTATTACACTGTCTAACCATCTCATCCTTTGCCGTCCCTGTCTTCTTTGACCTTCAATCTTTCCCAGCATCAGGGTCTTCTCCAGTGAGTGCTCCCTTCTCATTTGGTGGCCAAAGTATTTGAGCTTCAGTTTCATTATCTGGCCTTCCAGGGAACAGTCAGGGTTGATTTCTTTTAGGATTGACTGATTTGATCTTCTTGCAGTCCAAGGGACTCTCAAGAGTCTTCTCCAGCACCATAGTTCAAAAGAATCTATTCTTCGGCACTCGGCCTTCCTTATAGTCCAACTCTCGCAGCCATACATGACTACTGGGAATACCATTGCTTTGACCATGCGGATTTTTGTTGGCAGGGTGATGTCTCTACTTTTTATCATGCTGTTTAGGTCCACCCAGGGGTCATTTCGTAGAAAAAGAGCTAGGGGAACTCATTAGCATAACTCATTAGCATATGCCACACCCTCTGACATCACCGGAAGTGTGTCATAAGGCCACACACCCCACCCCCAACGATCTCGGCCGCTGGCGGCCTTGCAGCTAGTTTTTTTGATGTTGAGCTTCAAGCCCACTTTTGCGCTCTCCTCTTTTACTCTGAGCAAGAGGCTCTTTAGATCCTTTTCACTTTCAGCCATTAGAGTGGTATCATCTGCATATCTGAGGTTGTTGATCTTTTCCCCAGCAATCTTAATTCCCGCTTGTGATTCATCCAGGCCAGCATTTCGCATGATGTACTCTGCATATATATTAAATAAGCAAGGTGACAGTATACATCCTTGTCGTACTCCTTTTCCTATGCTGAACCAATCAGTTGTTCCGTATCCGGTTCTAACTGTCGCTTCTTGGCCCTTATACAGGTTTCTCAAGAGACATGTGAGGTGGTCTGGTACTCCCATCTCTTTAAGGACCTGCCATAGTTTGTTGTGATCCACACAGTCAAAGGCTTTAGCATAGTCAATGAAGCAGAAGTAGATATTTTTCTGGTACTCTCTTGCTTTCTCCATAATCCAGCGAATGTTGGCAATATGATCTCTCGTTCCTCTACCTCTTCGAAACCCAGCTTGTACTTCTGGCAGTTCTCTATCCATGTACTGTTGAAGCCTAGCTTGTAGGATCTTGAGCATGACCTTGCTAGCGTGTGATATGAGTGCAATTGTGCGATAGTTTGAACATTCCTTGGCATTGCCCTTCTTTGGGATTGGAATGTATACTGACCTTTTCCAATCCTGTGGCCACTGTTGCGTTTTCCAAATTTGCTGGCAAATGGAGTGCAGCACTTTAACAGCATCATCTTTTAAGACTTTGAATAGCTCAGCTGGGATACCATCACCTCCACTAGCTTTGTTGTTAGCAATGCTTTCTAAGGCCCATTTAACTTCACATTCCAGGATGTCTGGCTCGAGGTCAGTGATTATACCGTCGTGGTTGTCAAGGACATCGAGGTCTTTCTTGTATAGTTCTTCTGTGTATTCTTGCCATCTTTTCCTAATCTCTTCTGCTTCTGTTAGGTCCCTACCGTTTTTGTCCTTTATCATGGCCAGCTTTGCATGGAACGCTCCCTTGATTTCTTCAATTTTCTTGAAGAGATCTCTAGTCCTTCCCATTCTATTGTTTTCCTCTATTACTTTGCATTTTTTATTCAGGAAGGCCTCCTTATCTCACCTTGCTGTTCTCTGGAAATCTGCATTCAGTTGGGTAAATCTTTCCCTTTCACCTTTGCCTTTCGCTTTCCAACTTTCCTCTGCTATTTGTAAAGCCTCATCAGAAAGCCACTTTGCTTTCTTACATTTCTTTTTCTTTGGGATGGTGGTGATTGCTGCCTCCTGTACAATGTCACGAACCTCCGTCCATAGTTCTTCAGGCACTCTATCTATCAAATCTAGACCCTTGAATCTATTCTTCACCTCTACTGTATATTCATCAGGGATGTGATCTAGGTCAAACCTAAATGGCCTAGTGGTTTCCCCAATTTTCTGCAGTTTAAGTCTGAATTTTGCAATGAGTAGCTCATGATCTGAGCCACAGTCAGCTCCAGGTCTTGTTTTTACTGACTGGATAGAGCTTCTCCATCTTTGACTGCAAATTATATAGTCAGTCTGATTTCGGTGTTGCCCATCTGGTGAAGTCCATGTGTAGAGTGGCCTCAAAACACTGTTAGATGGCTTTTAAAAGAATTAGAGAAATTCATACAATCTACATCTATCAGCAAGATTGATCCCAAGAGCTCAGGACACATGGTTCTCCCATTTTGTCTTCATAAAAATGTGATAATTAGTTAAAGCTGAAAGAGAAGAGTGGCCCAATGTCATCCTATGAGCTTCATGGATTTGAACTCAGGTCATCAGAGTCTTGGTTGTGTGTTGTGTGGCTTGCGCCTGGATCCATCATCAATCTAGAGCCATCCTTCTCCTTCCGGCTACCAAATTCCACGAGAGAACCCAGAGGGAAGATAGGTAGCAGTGGACATCTTCCCTTGAGTCTCTTCAAGAACCCCCTCTTTGAGGGCCTGTTAAAATTATCTTTTAATTTTCTGCATTGGGTTTACATTGCTGTAAATTGCTTTGAAAGCTAATATATGGATGAAAATCCAGATTAAAAATAATCAAATTAATAAATATCCTGCAATCAGTGGATGTTTGATTTTAATATTATTTTTTCTCCTCCATAATTGCATACTACAGATTCTGTTGAGTGTAGATGTGCTGTGAACAGGCCTTTAAAAAGCCGTGTTCTCTGCGGCTTTCCTTTCTCTGCTAAGCCTTCACTGCTGAACAGCTGAGCCTGTGCACCTAAACAACAAGATGTGGATGATTTTATTCCCAGTTGCCCTTTGGGATAGATGAAGATCAGCAACTGAGGCACCTTCTGCGATGCTGGTCCTTTGCCCTGTTTTGAAGCAGCCCCAGATTAGTATGAATTAAGAGCAAAAAGATCTACTCATCTGCATGTTCGCTAGTAGGGACATCACCGTGTCACAATGATCCGAATCAAAAGCAGCTTGTGGGGGGGGGGAGGGTGAGAATAACTAAGTGTACTTGTTTATATCCAGTAAATTTCTCCTCTGGCAGAAGGTCCCCCTCCCCTTTACCCTGTGGCAGCTGAGGAATCAAGTTAAGTATGTGACATTCTCCAGTTCTAATATGCCATGATTGCGCCAGAAGGGACATTGGGGGGGGGGTGATCCAGCTGCCAGTTTAATATATTACTTGCAAGAAAAAGAGCAAGCATCAGTGTCAACTGGAGGAAAAATACGCTTGCAGATTTAAAAAATAAAAAATAAACCTCAAGCCAGGATTAGATACACATTTCAGAGCTCCCTTCCCCAGTCAATGGAAAGCTCTAGGTCATGCTGCCAACCTCTTGCAAAATAATATTAATACTCAACATCTAGATAATGCTTTGGAATCTTCTAAGTACTAAACTATCCATTACTAAGTACTAAATTATCCATTAGTTTAGCAGTTCTTACAATGACCATGGAAAGTAGGTCAGCCGTAGGACTCTGGCTTGCCAGTTGGGGTTTCCCGTTATGAGAACAGTGCTGACATTCTCAGATGCTACAGTGCTTAACTAGGAACTATTTACCAACAAAAAACTATCTGGACCATCCAGAGCAAAATGTAAACGGGTTCAATAGAGCAATAAAACACCTAATTTCAGCTATTTTGTCCTTTGGTTTAGCTCATTTCCCCCCTCTTTGAAATGGTTACAACAACAGTAGCAGCCTAAAAATAGTGTGATTCTATCAGACTTTAATCCCACCCTTCCTCCAAAGAATTCAAGGCAGTTCTCCCATTTCATCCTCATAACAACCTGCACGACAGGTTATGCTGAGACAGCATGTTATTTTATTTATTTATTTATTTATTTATTTATTTATTTAGTATATTTATAACCCGCCCTCCCTGCAAGCGAGCTCAGGGCGGCTCACATTGTCTGGCACAATGTGCCAAGATTCATATACAGTTAAAACATTTAAAACTTAACATTTAACACTGTTAAAACATTTAAAACATTTAAACAATCAGCAATTGCAGAATAAAGTGCACTCAGTAATTAGCAACCAAGATGGCGTGATGTGTCATGCAGGCTCAGGCGATTACATTCTCCTAGGCAGTTTGGCTCGATTTCACTGCAGCCAGCCTCCCCCACAGATATGAATAGTGGTCGTTGATGGTAATGTGATGGCAATGTGGTGGTAATGTGGGCAGCTCCTAGTTGAAGGCCTGGTGGAAGAGCTCCGTCTTGCAGGCCCTGCGGAACTGCACAAGATCCCGCAGGGCCCTGATTTCCTCCGGAAGCTCATCCCACCAGTAAGGAGCCGCCACTGAGAAGGCCCTGGCTCTAGTAGCCGCAAGCCTGGCCTTCCTGGGGCCTGGAATAACCAACCGATGTTGCGCCCCGGACCGTAGTGCTCTCTGGGGTATATACGGGGAAAGGCAGTCCCTGAGGTTTGTTGGACCCTGGCCATATAGGGCTTGCCTTACAGTGGCTTGTCTCCTTTCTCCTATAAGATGTTCTTGTTGCCTCGTTTCGAGCCCGACACCACCGTCTCTCTAACTGTCTAAGCTCTTGCTTCATAAGCCGCAACTCCCGGGTATACCGGGGGGAAGCCTAGAGCAAGGGCACAGAGGGCGTCGGGGAGCGATCTCATTGATGGCTGCAGAGAGTCGGCTATGCCAGTCCTCCACAAGCTCATCCAATGAACCGCCAGGGGGCATTGGATCCCGCAGAGCCATTTGAAGCCACATTGGGTCCATTTGGCTCCGCGGGCGAGCTAAAATCCGCTCACCGCCAAAACAGGGTTGGGGGGGAACATTCAGATGGGCCTTCAGAGCATGGTGGTCCGACCATGGTACTGCCGAAGCAGTAATCCGGTCCACTGTTACCCCAGCTGTGAAAATCAAATCAAGCGTGTGTCCGGCCCAGTGAGTGGGGGTCGTTACAAGTTGGGAGAGTCCCAGCACCGCCATGGACGAAACCAGGTCCACCGCCTGAGTGGAAGTCGCGTCATCGGGATGGACGTTGAAATCACCCAAAATCAGCCTAGGGTGTTAGCGCCCAGCCTGATATGGCCTCCATCACGGCTGGTAGGCTATCAGCTGGCGCATTAGGCGGTCGGTACGCATGTTGGCATCCCAAAGTCACCCTGTGCACTCCTGACCTTCTCAGTCCAACCCTGGCCCTAGGGTTGCCAGCCTCAGGTTGGGAAATACCTGGAGGTTTTGGGGGTGCAGCCTGAGGATGGTGGGGTTTGGGGAAGGAAGGACTCCAGTGGGGCATAATGCCATACAGTCCACCTTCCAAAGCAGCCATTTTCTCCAGGTGAGAGGATTTCTGTCTCCTGGAGATCGTTTATAATAGTGGGTGATCTCCAGCCCCGCCACCACTTAGAGGTTGACAACCACACAAGAATGGAAATACAGCAATGTTTGTTTGTTTGCATAACCACTTGGAGGTTGGCAACCATAGCTGGCCCTCTACACTGACTCAGATGAGGTTAGCTTGAAGCATTCTGCCAAAAAAAGCACTATTTCTGCTCAATCATGCAGCAAGATACAAAGTGGGGAAGGGACAGCAGCACCTTGCCCTTGCCCAAAGAGGCCTCCTAGTGAGTTCACAGCAGTAGTGAGATTTGAATCCTTCTTCGTGGCTCACTGCAATCCTGTGTTCAGTTACTTAAAAGAAGTGTCATTTACCTTCCCTAAGGCTGAAAAAAGTTCTTCTAGCCTGAGGAACCTTTCTCCAACTTATTTGCTCCCCACTAGAAGAACCACTTAGAGAAGAAGCAGGCTGGAAGAAGGAAGGCTTAGGGTTGCCAACCTTCTGGCGGCACCTGGATCTCTCCTGGAATTACAACTGACCTCCAGAATTCAGAGATCAGTTCCCCCGGAGAAAATGGCTGCTTTGGAAGGTGGGCTGTATGACATTATATGCTGCTGAGGTCCTTCCCCAAACCTCACCCTCCCCAGCCTCCACCTCTAGGAGATTTCCAAGCCAGAATTGGCAAACCTACCGGAGTGGAGTAGTGGTATACAGATCAGTGAGTTGTAGGGTACTTTACTTGGGAGTAAAAATGCATATGATTGGTCCACTAGCCACTTAGCAAAATTAACAGTTCCTACATTTTTTATATTTGCATAGTACAAAATTTCCCCTGAAGCCACTCCCTCAGAACAGCTGGATAGATGAATATACAGTTATACAAAGAAGCACAGGAGAGAAAGATGATGTACAGCAGATATTTAGCGCATGCCTCTTTTTCCTATACCATGAAAGAAGAAGAAGAAGAGGAAGAGAAGAGATTGGATTTATACCCCACCCTTCACTACACAAAGGTGTCTCAGAGCGGCTTACAAACTCCTTTCCCTTCCCCTCCCCACATCAGACACCCTGTGAGGTAAATGGGGCTGAGAGAACTCTTGAGAAAAACTGCTCTTTTTCAAGAACAGCTGTGCCAGAGTTATGGCTTGCCCAAGGTTATCCAGCCAGGTGCAAGTGGAGGAGTGGGGAATCAAACCCGGTTCTCCCAGATTAGAGTCCGCACACTTAACCACTACACCAAACGGGCTCTCCTGTTTATTTTCTCATAGCTATCAACCTGAGTAGAAAAGTGACTGTTTGCAATGAGGCTGCAATATTTTGCCTCGGAATGCAAAACACCAAAAGTTATTTGGAAGAATGAAAACAAACACTGGTAGACTGACAACTTGAAGAGACCTACCCTAAATATCTCTGCTCTCCCCCATTGTTGTATCATATGAATCCATGGGTAATGAATTTTAACCCCTACAGCTGGTCAAACACTGGGATTCAGCTGCCAAAGCAAACATGAAGTGGCTGGGTCAGCAACACAGCTCGGTTGATATCGTTTCCCCAGGAGCTATGGAGATTTCTCTTTGAGCACCTCATTACCGGGCAGCATAAGTTGCAAGTTCCCCCTGATCATTGGGGAATGGCAAAGAAGGTCAGAAACGTTCTTCTTTGTTCAATGATCCATACAGCCAGAGCAATATCAATTGCAGGCAAATTTCAAGGCAAGGATATGCTGAGATGTACAGGAAAGCAAACATCTTCAAATGAATTTAGTTAGGGAGCTGCGGTACACATAGATTGAAGCCTTCAGGGAGGGGAAGCCAGGCGTGTTAGTCTAGGACTGTGATCAGTGTTTGAGATAAAAGAGGTCCAGAGTTCAATTCCCAGAAAAACTAATTCTCTGATGGAAAAATGGGATGTAACTTAGTTGTAATGTACATACTCAGCTAAAGGGCCACAGGCAATAGAATTGGAAAAGACTTCAGCCTGTAGCCCAGAGACACTGCCTTACTCTCAGGTAGCCTCAACAGTGGGGCAACCCACTTCTGACCTGAACCAGAGACCCACAAATTCAGGTCAAGGAAGGCACTCTTGGCCTGAAATACAGAGCTAGCCAAAAGCTCTGGAAAAAGGGTCTTCATTTTCAGGTTGCACAAGGCAGCCCTTGAAGCAATTTCCAGCCTTCCGCCTCCACACAGCAAGGTATTCATATGAAACAATGCCGACTTCAGCCAAGTAAAGTATCCGCATTTCTAAAGGCTATTCAGAGGCCACCTGGCAAATAGCCCTTTCTGTCTCCAAACCTTCAAGTAACCCTTTTGTGTGATACCTGTGTCTATTTGGAAATCATTTGTCTCCACAACTGTCCTTCCTGCTCCATCCCTGAGGACACTGAGACAAGCCAATCAAACATTCAAATCCTTCCTGATGCTAATCAGGGAGTAATTCCCCACTTTTTGTGTAAACCTGGGAACCTTTTCAACCTGCTTTGGTAGGACTGTATAGAAATATTGATTCCTATAAACCCCTGCATTCCTCTGGAATGCCTATTGCTGAGACCCTGCTATGTTGTTTCCTGTTGCAAGCCAGATGGCTGACCATCTTTGCCTGCCATATAACCACACATTCTTCACACCTCTAAGTGGAAGTCCTAGACTTCAAGGAGCCTGCTCTAAGGTTAGAGGGCTCAAGGGGGAGCGGTTGGAGTTTGGGATCACATAACTGCAGGTGTGGCCTTCAAGACAACTGACCATTCAGAAATTGTACCCATGGCAACCCTACCATTGGGCACTCCCAGGTCTACTCCAATTGGCCCCTGGCCGGGGCTAATTTGAAGACTTACCCTATATCTGCTTAAACCCTATGGGAGAACTCTCTCTCTCTTCCTCCTGCTATGCTCTCTGTTGCTCTGTGTCTGTTCACCTGAGATGCTATGCTGCCATGTGGCTTCTAGCAGAGACAAACCCATTTAGCCAACTCCAGTAGAGCCATCCAGCATTTGACTAATCTCATCAATGCTATTGTGAATCTAGACTCTGCCCCTCTGTAAACTCATTGGTCACACCTAGGTTTTGTTTCTTCTGGTGTCACACCCCCTGTGACCCCTTATTGGTCCAGGTAACCTTTCATCTTCACCTGAGACAAGACCCTCCCATTGGTCCCCATTGTGTTCCCATGTCTATATCCATCCAAGCACATGGCCATCAAGGTGTGCATTCTGATGGCGCCTATACTTTGAGTACATCCCCAAAGTCTCTCCTTTGGGCCCCCTCAGTGCATAATGCTGGCCATTGGCGCTATACTCTTCAAGGACCTCTGTATGTCTGGACAGGTAGCATAACCCCGTAACTGATCTTTCTATTCACTATCATCACCTCTATTTCCTTAGTTCTGAATTGCTTGCTCTTGCTTGAATGCTTAGTGTGCCTGTAATTAGGGAAATTCCTCAATAAAAACTATTTAATTTACTCTTCAAATCTGGAGTCTTCCTACTGTAGTGGACCTTGGTGTAAACTGGTGTGTGATCCCTGGTCCCCCTCTGGCCTCCCCTGCTGCATAGCTAATTTCCCCTAACATTGAGACAGGTCATTGGCGATAACAGTTTAATGTAGACCAATAATCTTGAGTCGGGTTTTGGTGTCATTGTATGAACCCCCTTTATGGATGGGAAGGAGACATAGCTCAGAGGTATGCCCTGACCTGGATAGGCCAGTGTAGCCTGATCTTGTCAGATATCAGAAGCTAAGTGGGGTTGGCCCTGGTTAGTACTTGAATGGGAGACCACCAAGGAAGTTCAGGGTCACAATGCAGAGGTTGTATGGCAATCCATACAATGGCAATTGTATAGCAATCTATCTCTGAATGTCTCTTGCCTTGAAAACCCTACAGTCACCAGTGTTCCCTCTAAACTGAGTTATTCTGAGGTATGTTGGCATTCTGTCTGGAGGTCTGATAATAGCTATCATGGCTAAAAGCCATTGCTACATCTACCCTCCAAGAATTTGTCCAAGCTCCTTTTAAAGCCATCTTAGTCACTGGACATTGCCACGTCTTCTGGTGGTGAATTCCACATGTTATTTATGTGTTGTGTAAAGAAGAATTTTCTTTTGTCATTCAGATTTCACTGAACAGAGCCAACTGCAGGTTGCTGCTCATTTGTAGCTGAAAATGCCATCTAGCAGAGAGGTTAACATGTGGCCGCCATACGCAAAGAATTGTTGTCATCTTTATTTCCTCCTAATTTTAGTTCTAGTAGGGAAAAAGCTATTTAGTATCTACTAAAAGATACTAATCTGAATATTACAGCTTTAGTGGCCAGGTTTCTTGCTGAAGCTTCAAAGTTACATCTATTCTCATAAAGGAATGATTCATATTGTTTATTATGTTCCTAAATATCCATACTGTGTTATTGTGTATCTATGTATCTTACTGCTATGCCATTAAAGGTATTTGACTTTGAACATGTGGCCTAGAGGAACACTGATGACTTCCAGACCCTCCAGTGGAATTGAGAGAAACCTATTGCATATTCCTCTGCCAGGAAAATTGGCCCGTCCTTTTTCTCTGAGGAATGCAGAGAATGTAGACAAGAAAAAAAACAAATATAAATTAACCAAATTACAAAACCAAATAAATCTCCTAAGAAAAGACAGAAAGAGACCGAGGGCCTTAATTGGTGATGGAGAGCACAAACAGGCATGACGTGATTTGAAAGTCACACAGACACTGGTAAAAATTCAGAAAGCCATAATTTTCCAATGGCCCTGATAATGACCATCTGTGCTTCTGTAGCATTTTCATACTAAAGCATTATAATGTAAAATACCCTCTTCATGTTAATTTTGGAACACAGCTGCTGTTTTAATTGAACCTAACAGACACTGTGATCATTGCTGCATGCTCTAAACTGAAGGGATCTGTGGATATGGGATGGCGTGGGGCAATAAAGTAGGAAAATGGATGATGTGTCTGTTAGGTGAAATGCTATTGTACAATTTTCTCTCATTCATTGTAGGCTAAAAACGGTCTGCCTGCTGGTTGCCAGTGAGGTCTCTGTGAAACCCCATCTACCCCCGCATTGCTTCTAATCTAGCCAATGTCTGCACTTCCTGATGTCACAGAATGTTCACAAATTGGGGAAAGGGGAGCATAAGTCACAGAATATTTACAATAAAGCTACTGCGAGAGAAGACAATGGGTTGGATCCAGACCAAACTGGCAATTTCCATTGACTCCCCCTTCCTGCAGCAGACTCCTGTCATGTTGTTCCTCAGGGTCCTCTATCACCCATGAGCAGCATTTTGTGAAGATAAATGGCCTACAGTGTGTGTGTGTGTGTGTGGGAAAGCAGGCAACTTCCATTCTACCAATGGAAAATTTAGTCTGGTGGGGAAGAAGGGAGGGACTGACCTTGGGTTGGCTGTCATGCACTATGTTTGTATGAAATTCTTCACAATGAATCAGGGTATGAGTATCAATGACTTCTAAGGGTCCACCCTGGAGCTCTGTCTGTGAATGAGACCACTGAACTTGTGTTGGGTGATAAATTGCTGCTAACTTTTCTGTGACTGGGGCTCTGGCTCCTTAGTAAAGTAACTGCTTTGTATACAGAAGGTGCCTGGCTCAATTCCTGGAATCTCCATCAAAAAGTATCAGGTAGCTGGTGATATGAAAATCCTCTATCCGAGACCCTCGAGAGCCACTACTACTCAAAATAGACAGTTCTGACCTTGGTAGACCAATAGTCTGACTTATTATAAAGCCACTTCGTGACTGTGGCAGAATGTGCCTGCTCTGACCTGCAGGCCCTATTCCACCCGGCCCTCCTAGGCTTTTCTCAACACCTGGAGAGGCTTCTCTCTTTCACTCTCTGGTAATGTGCCACTACCACCTGACCTTTGTAAGGGACTGCCCACTAGGAGGGTCAGGACTCCCAGTTTCCCTTCCATGTTCTGAGGTCTTGCCTCTGTGTCTCCTACTGCCCAGCATCTGGTCACCACAGGGACAGTTTACTGCTGTGCACACCCCTGGAGGAATGGCCTCTTGCCAACTGCCTGCCTTACCCCTGATCCTTCTTTTAAAATAGCGTGTCTGAGACTGTGGAGGTCTATGTGGTACAGAGGACCACTACCAACATCAAAAGTTATAAAGTATGTATTAAACAGAAAAGGTTTACAAGCATACTTTTAGCACAGCACCAAACTGAGCAAGAGAATCCAAAGAAATGGGTAAAATGCAAATCCTCTGTCTCTTAACTCTATACATGCCCTATCAGATAATCTTTAGCTTAGGATTTCTAGATCTCTACAGAGTCCCCATTATCTTGAAGCTTTCTTCAGCTCTGGACAAAATGGCTGCCTCCTCTGTGGAGAGATCTGTGCATGATCATGGACTCAGCACCCAAGGAAAAGAAGAAGAAGAAGAAGAGATTGGATTTATACCCCGCCCTTCACTTGGAGTCTCAGAGCGGCTTACAAACTCCTTTCCCTTCCCCTCCCCACAACAGACACCCTGTGAGGTGGGTGGGGCTGAGAGAACTCTGACACAAACTGCTCTTTTTCAAGGACAGCTGTGCCAGAGCTTGTGACTGACCCAAGGTCACATCAGCAGGTGCAAGTGGAGGAGTGGAGAATCAAACCCGGTTCTCCCAGATTAGAGTTTGCACACTTAACCACTACACCAAACTGGCTCCTTCCTCCTGCAAGGAGTTTTTAATCACCTCTCTTGTCCCCACCCCCTGACCAGGTCAAGGAAGCATTTCCTGGAAATCTCCAGGAATCTTTTTCCTGAAGACTCCCTAGCATTTAACACCTCCAACTCTCTGTTTCCTGCTTGGGAAAGGAGGGGAGCTTGACCATTTCATTGTCTCTCCTGCTAGAGCTATTAGCATATGTATACAGGTAAGCTGGAAAGCAATTGGACTGACTTCCCCCTTCTTGCCTGTTCTGTTAAAATGCACAGGGGAGGTTTTGCTCATTTTAAACCTCCCAGGGGAAAAAAAATGCATTTCTTCACACTGTTCATCACTCACAGTTTGTTTTGGTTCTCTATTAATGTGGGAATGGCTGAGGGTAAGAACAACAATTCACCAATCCAAGAGTGTATAAACAAATCTCTTAAAGATATAGTGGCAAAGCGTAACCACAGGCTGTTTTGGTTGGATTCCAGGAAAAACGTTTAAAAGAAGAGAAATAAGTGGTGGGAGTAGGGCAGAAAGGAGAGAAGAAAGTTCAGTTAGAAAGAACATATAGGTTGGGAAGGGGTAGCCCACCTGCAGGCAAAAAGTAAGATGGGAGTAGCATGGAAAGAGGAAGAAAGAAAGGGATTATACTGGATTTACATAGAAATATTATTCTCTGCATATGCCAGGCAATGGATAAAGATATTTCATGAGATGTTGTTTAAGCTATTTAATGCTTCTGACATGATCTGTGCAACAAATGACATCAAAAACCAGACAGTCGCCTTGAATAATGGACAAAGCATTGCCACAATTTCTTAAAGAATAACTATAAGAGAAAGGAAGCACAAAAACAGGCAGTTGTGGATGCCATAGCCAAGCTAAGTTACTGCTGTAGGACACTTTCAGTACAATCCTGTGTATGTATATTCAGCAGTAAATCCCATTGAATTCAGTGGAATTCACTCCCCAGTAAGTGTGTTTAGGATTATAGCCTTAGCGCTAGTCTATACATGAGAGAAAGCCAAATCACATCTACCAACAATTGTATATTTAACAGGTGTAGCAGCCAATCAAAGCTCCAACAGATACCAGGATGGCTGGGGACAACTCATTTAGGGGTTACTAAAACTAGGTCCCTTTTCTAATTCACTTAAAACCTGGGGACTCTTTAGGGGACAGGGTAGACTTAGAATCTGCAATTTTGGTGCAATTTGGGTGGTGGTGGTAGGACTTCCCCATCATGTTAGGTAAGAATGCATATGTATGAAATAATGCTGATCACACCATATTGTACTATACTGTCTGGATATGAAGAAAGCAGCCCACCAAACAAGCTCAAGCTGCTCATGAACAGCCAAACTGATTGATAAAAGCTGGCACCCTGCTCTCGACCAGCAAGCAGAAGGTGAGTTGAATAGCTGGTGTTCAAGCATTGCTAATTTCGATTTTATCAAGTTTTCTTTGTATATTAGGAACTCAGCAAACTGTTTTGAATACTTTGTGGAGAGCACAGTTAATAAATAATTCAAATCCATAAATATCTTCCCCTTAATTCCACATAAGGTAAGAGTGGTACAAGAAGAAGTGGCATCCAGGGAATAAGAACATAGATAAGATTTGCACTCAGCATTTGGTGTGCTTAAGCCAGTGGTGTGCACATTCACCATAAAGTACATACCATATAAGCTTCTGATGCATATTTTCTCTCCAATAGCTGCACAAATAAATGTTTATATCAATGGAAATCCAGCACTTTTTGCTGGATATAGTTCTATAACTCACTGAAGGAAACAGAGCTGATGTCAAAACAGGAATGACTTATTTATCAAATGTGAAAAGTGAATTAGGTGGACATCTCTCTAGAGACAGTATATTTATCACTTAGTACTTCACGTTATTTTAATATGCATAATGAAGTCAATCGAGCAGACACAGGTAATTGGCAATCAATTCCAATTGCTTAACTTTTAAAGGAAATAAATGGCTGAGGAAATTCATTTCACATCTGATATTTTTAAAGCAATAATTTCTATAGTACTAAAAATACCGTAGATTTTAAAGGTCTGGTCAATGCTGTCAACAGCTTGGTCCAGATTCCATTGAATAAACAGTGCTCTTGATTTAGGAAGCTTTAAGTCCTCATTCCTAAAGTCCTTGATTCAGAATTCAAGGGACCCCCCCCAGACCTTAGTGACTCTTTCCTATGGGGGGGGGGGACCAGACTGAGGACCTAAACCCAATGTCTTATTGTCAATGCCCCATTATTTTAATAGAATAAATTTTCACTGTATTAATGCATCTTTTTCTTTTTGTCCTTACTAGGGTTGCCAACTCTGGGTTGGGAAATTCCTGAAGCTTTGGGGGTGGAGCCTGGAGAGACAGGGGTTTGGGGAGGGACAGGACCTCAGTGGGGTATAATGCCATAGAGTCCTCCCTCCAAAGTTTCCATTTTCTCCATGGGAACTGATCTGTGTATTCTGGAGATCAGTTATAATTCCAGGATGTCTCTTCAGGCCCCACCTACAGGCTGTGAGTTCACAAATCACAATGAATAGACAATAATAACTAGTACAGAATTGACGCTTGATGATGTTTATAATTTCTATGTTTTCAGAACACAGGACGTCAAATACGGAAGGTGAGCGATACGAACATCTCGAGTGGTTGTTCGTTTCGAGACAACTCTTTTTCAACCAAATTCCTATCAGAAAACAGATGGAATATAATAAGCTTAAATACATACATCACGGCTATGACCAAATATATAAATATTCTTGTTGTTACATACAGTTCTCTGGTTGTCTTATTGTGTTTAGCTGTGATATCAATCTTATCCTGTAATATACAAAGCATTTGTTCAAGAATAAGATCCAATTGCATTAATGTAAGCACTGTTGCTTATACTTCCATTATAAGAGATGAAAAAAACTTACCAACATCCGTAAAGCACATAGGCTAACAAGTTTTAACAGCACAAGGGCTAACAAATTCTAAATTCGGACAACAAGTCTTAATGGTTGCAAACAACTATCTCATTAAATAGGTGCAAAGTGCAAAAAAGTTGATCACATGTGAGGATGGCCAACTTATCAGTGCATATGTCTATGGCACATTTTGTCTTACTCAACAAACCAAGGCATACAAAGAAAGGTGGCAAGAGTACAACAAGGAGTATACACATAGCATTTGTACAGAGGAAGTTCCAAAGATATGCATTTAACACACATTTATAAAAAACAAGAGAAATCCAGAGCTGTATTGAGTCCTGCTGGTTGAATCGTGTTGAATTTGAACATCCAATAAGTTTCCCTTTGGAGTAATAATTTGTGGATATCTGTATTGCTGTATGGTTTAGGTTTCACTACTTCTATTACCACACACCTAAATTCATCAAATTTGTGACCTGCTTCTGCAAAGTGCTGCACGAGAGGTGCAGTGGGACAATGATGTTTTAATTTGGATTTGTGTTCCAAAACGCGTGTGCGTAAAGCTCGTGTGGTTTGTCCTACATATCTCAGATTGCAACCACACGAAATCATATAAATGATATTTTTAGTTGCACACGAGGAGAACTGTGTTAAGTTTCTACTGAACCCGATCTCAGGGAGATTCAGGACACCTGTTTCCAGCATGAGAGAACATGCAGCACATCTACCGCATTTAAAGTGCCCTTTCGGTAATGTTTCAACCTGTTGATTAATCAGGATGTCTGCTCTAATTACTCTATCCCTGATACTCTGGGTTTTCTTAAAACCTATCATGGGTGATTGTCTGCAGGCCGCAATATCTCCCAAAATGTGCCAGTGTTTACAAATGATGTTTCTGATAGAATAAGCTTTTTCTGTGTACTCCAACGCCCAACACAACCTCCCATCAGTACGCTTCTCAGATCTATTAGAAAACAGTTCAGCCCGGTCACGGCGAGTAGCTCTAAATCTAGCACGGTTGACAACCCAGTCTGGATATCCTCTGTCCTTAAATAACCTTTGCAGTCTATCTGCCTCAAGCTCAAAGTCTGCTGGAAAAGTAGAATTTCTTTTGATTCTGAGGAATTGCCCATAAGGGAGATTATTTTTCAGATGGTTGACATGATAAGAACTATAATGTAATAAAGAGTTCCTATCCGTTTCTTTGTGGAAGGGACGCACAGCCAAATGGTTGTTCTTAATAAATACAGTGGTGTCTAGGAAGTTAATTTCAGAACAGCTAACAACATGTGTAAATCGGATTGAATCATGCACATTGTTGAGCCACTGAACAAATGGTTCAATTATGTCTCTGGTCTTAACCAATAAGAATAGATCATCAATATAACGTTTGAATAGTAAAATATGTTCAAAATAGGGATTGGTCACAGGGTTCAT
>NW_015170360.1:25582-39740 GCF_001447785.1 Gekko japonicus | reverse complement strand
AGATGTGCTGCATGTTCTCTCATGCTGGAA
Organism: Gekko japonicus; assembly: GCF_001447785.1. Taxonomy (NCBI): domain Eukaryota; kingdom Metazoa; phylum Chordata; class Lepidosauria; order Squamata; family Gekkonidae; genus Gekko; species Gekko japonicus. The sequence continues at coordinate 39,710 of NW_015170360.1, read as the reverse complement.
ACAGGTGTCCTGAATCTCCCTGAGATCGGGTTCAGTAGAAACTTAACACAGTTCTCCTCGTGTGCAACTAAAAATATCATTTATATGATTTCGTGTGGTTGCAATCTGAGATATGTAGGACAAACCACACGAGCTTTACGCACACGCGTTTTGGAACACAAATCTAAATTAAAACATCATTGTCCCACTGCACCTCTCGTGCAGCACTTTGCAGAAGCAGGTCACAAATTTGATGAATTTAGGTGTGTGGTAATAGAAGTAGTGAAACCTAAACCATACAGCAATACAGATATCCACAAATTATTACTCCAAAGGGAAACTTATTGGATGTTCAAATTCAACACGATTCAACCAGCAGGACTCAATACAGCTCTGGATTTCTCTTGTTTTTTATAAATGTGTGTTAAATGCATATCTTTGGAACTTCCTCTGTACAAATGCTATGTGTATACTCCTTGTTGTACTCTTGCCACCTTTCTTTGTATGTCTTGGTTTGTTGAGTAAGACAAAATGTGCCATAGACATATGCACTGATAAGTTGGCCATCCTCACATGTGATCAACTTTTTTGCACTTTGCACCTATTTAATGAGATAGTTGTTTGCAACCATTAAGACTTGTTGTCCGAATTTAGAATTTGTTAGCCCTTGTGCTGTTAAAACTTGTTAGCCTATGTGCTTTACGGATGTTGGTAAGTTTTTTTCATCTCTTATAATGGAAGTATAAGCAACAGTGCTTACATTAATGCAATTGGATCTTATTCTTGAACAAATGCTTTGTATATTACAGGATAAGATTGATATCACAGCTAAACACAATAAGACAACCAGAGAACTGTATGTAACAACAAGAATATTTATATATTTGGTCATAGCCGTGATGTATGTATTTAAGCTTATTATATTCCATCTGTTTTCTGATAGGAATTTGGTTGAAAAAGAGTTGTCTCGAAACGAACAACCACTCGAGATGTTCGTATCGCTCACCTTCCGTATTTGACGTCCTGTGTTCTGAAAACATAGAAATTATAAACATCATCAAGCGTCAATTCTGTACTAGTTATTATTGTCTATTCATTGTGATTTGTGAACTCACAGCAATTTCTCATCATTATTATTGTACTGCTTTGAATTGCTGGTCCCCCTTGTATATATTTGTACCCACCTACAACCTCAGCGATCGGACTGGCCAATGGGATGGCACGCATATATGTGGTATGGCAAAGATAAAATACATACCTGCTTCCACACAAATATAATAAGAAAGGCCTTAATAAAATCCTGGAATATTGTAAAACAAAAATTTTACAATAAAACTCCCTTGTGGATCTCCCCTTTAGAAGCATTCATACAACCATCACTATTGACTGAAGAAAGAAAACAAACATATGGCACTCTTTTAAATGAAAAAATGGAAATTAAAAAAGACGAAATATTAAAAAATATATATACAATTAGTATGGTGGTACAAAAATATATTAAGCACAAGATATATGTTAGACAAAAAAATAGGCTTCTACGCAACTAAAAACGAAATAGACAAAATTTGGCTCTCCTCAAGTGATAAATTAGTGCAAAAATTATACTCCAAATTCCTAGATGAGGAAATGGAAAAAGAAATCATTAAAAACTCTATGTTAACCTGGAATAAAGAGATAGGGATTACCTTAGAAGCGAACCAATGGCAAAAAACGTGGACCTCGATAAAATATATGAAAGCGACGTCATATAAAGAAAATATTTATAAAATGTTCTACAGGTGGCATTGGACCCCTGATAAAATTTCTAAATGTTACCCCAAAGTTTCCAATCTATGCTGGAGATGTGGGAAGAACGTAGGAACATACCTCCATATATGGTGGAGGTGTGGTAAAATAAAAAATTATTGGAAAAAAATTCAAAAAATCTTCCTCGAGGTATTTAAACTAAAATTACCCTTAAACCCTGAGATTTACCTATTAAACATGATTCCGGATAATGTAAAAAACCACAAACGTATAATAATATATATATTAACAGCAGCTAGAATCTTGGCAGCTAGATGGTGGAAGTCGAAAGCCATACCATCTACAAGAGAACTTAAACAGAAGATTCTGGATATAGCAGAAATGGACAAACTTAGCTTAACACTGAATAACAAATCAGAAGAAATATTTTGGAAAAGATGGAAAATTGTATATGACTGGCTAAAACACACAAGAAAAACGTGAAAAACTTTCTAGTGAAAAATGTATGAGAATGAATGAAGCTTTGTTTTTACTAGAGATGTATAAAATAAGGAAACTATAATTGTATGGACAAAATACAATGTAAAGGTGAAAATATGGAAAATAAATTTATATTAAAAAAAAAGCAATCCGACTGACCTAAACTCTTTTCATCAGCTGGGAGGGAAAGCCTATAAATAGCATCGAGTGGTGAGTGAGCGCTAATCTATGGGTGCTACTGAATTTCATGATCACATTGTTTTTGTTCAGAGATCCAAGATTTTTACATGGCTCATCTGTGAACCTCCTGGTTTTACAAACCAAATGTATTTAAAAGTGATCGTGGCTTTCATTTCTGTCTGAACCAAGTCACTCTCTCCCAACCTAACTTCCCAAACAGGTAGTGATGACAAAAGGGTGAAGACTGCATATGCTGCCCTGAGCTCCTTAGAGGAAAGGAAGAAAATATAATATTAAATTTAATTTTTTTAAAAAATGTATTTTCCATGAAACTGTGTTATCTTTTAGAAAGCCATGTAACAGTAAGATGTGGCACTTAAACAGCTCTTCAAGTATTCAAAGCACTTCATCAAACCTTTGCTATGATTCGAGATTTCCAGGGCATATTTTTCTGGAGTCAAAGCCCCCTTCATCAGATACCCAACTCTTGAAAGCTTGTACCCTGCAAATTCAGTTGGTCTTTAAGTTGCTACCTACTTTACACAAATCTTGCTCTTCTACTGCAGACCAAGATGGCTACCCATCTGAGACAATGCTTTTGCTCTCTAATCCTTACAACAGTCCTCCAAGACCATGTCCCCAGATATCCCTCTGAAACAAGATAGGGAGGCAATATCAGGGTGACACTTTGACCTCTGTACCTTGCTTGTAGGATTTCCAGGGGCATCTGGTTAGCCATGATGTGAAACAGGATACTGGACTAGGTGGACCTTGGATATGATCCCACATGCCTGTGGTTACTGTGTGGCAGTTAGCTGAGGAGAAAAACTTAGAGTTAGGAATATCCTTTGCTTCCCAGTGCATCTGATTAGAGATTTATTCAATTCTATTTTTATGATAAACCCCTTACAAAACCAAAACTGATCAGAAACAAGAAGATTGTTTCCCTTGGGAGAAGGCATCTCAGTGGGAATTCTTCCAGTAGAAATATTTCTTAGAGTTTTCAATTAGGCAATGGTATCAAACCTGTGTTTTATTTTAACCCTTCCATGGTGTTTTTTTTAAAAATAAATTGTCTGGTAACTAAGTATCCATTAAGAGAAGTACAGAAATCTAAAATTAATTCGTCTGATTAAGTTTCAAAAGTAGTCATTCAAGCACGCCAAAGTAACTTTTTCTAATTAAGTATCGAGCACTTGGCAGATTACATGGAAACGGCATAACTGATGAAAAGCGTACATTAGCCATGCAAAGTGGGCATTTGAAAATAAATGGTGAAAGGCATGCTAAATACAGTAAGACTCCCCCCCCCACACACACACCATTTTTCTGCAGTGGTACAAAACAAGCCATCAGCAACAGAGATGGAAGACTGTGTGCCAGAATTACAAGCTGAGTAACCCACAACCGATATGATCCTTTAAAGTTCATCACTACTGTCTGTATGGCAAAAGCCATATGAGCTGGCAAGCCAGTTTGGACACCCAATGGCAGCATGAGGCATTAGCCACAATAGAAGAGCAATCAGGAGTCTTATGGCCCAGTGCAGGATCATTAAGATAGGGGAACCAGTGGCCTAGCACTTTAATGCAGTTGCTCGATAATGCTGACTAATGAGACTTGTGGTTTATGGGTCATATCCCCAGTTGTATTTTTACACACACACATTCCAGTACAGATGATCCATAGAACATTAAGAAGAGTAATTTATTAGGATCTCTCTAATCCTAATTAGAGTATTTTATTTGCAAAGGTATTTGAGCTTTAAAAGCTTATAGTATCCTGGACTAGGAGTGTGAGCAAATAGAATTACAAGGTCTTAGAATTCTACTGGGTGTATTCAGTGGGGCTTACTCCCAGGAAAATGTTCTTAGGATTGCACTGTGAGAGCTGGGTGATGCACATTCACCAATCTCTGGTCCTCCCCTCCAGGAGACCAAAAAGGACTTGGGCAGATTAATTTTATATCAGTTTACTCTAACCCTACCCCCACAACTGCCCTAAATCTTCCATGCCTCCTGGAGACCAAGGAGCATGCTCAGTTCTCATCAGACCACTTTTGACTTCCTTACCTTTTAAAAAATTGACAGAATCCAGAGGATTCTCACAAGTAAGCAAAAACTCCTAATGTGTTTGTGGGTGACTCTTTTTTCTTTCCCACTGCCCTACTGATAGCTACAGAACCCACCATGTTTGCTGCAAGATACAGAGTCAACATCAATAGCAATGGCAGCAGTGATACTGTTACTGGTATTTCAGCGAGTAGCTGTGTTGATCTGCAGTAGAACAGTTAAGTTCAAGTCCAATAGCACCTTAGGAATAGCACCTTAGGAACCAACAAGATTTTCAGGGCTCCCTTCTAAAAGCTTATACCCTGTAAATCTTGTTGAGTCCTAAGGTGCTATTGGACTCTAATTTAACTGTTATCGGTGCTGGAATCCTTGGTTTAAGATTATCCTGAAGCATCGGCATTGTTCAAGCATCCAAGTTCTTGATTCCCCATCTCACAGAATGTCAAGCTTTCATATTTAGATTCCAGTTCTAAAGAAAAAAAATTTTAGTGGCAGCTGCGCTTATAAAAGTGGAATAATTGGGAGCAGAATATTGGTTGATGTGGAAAAGTTGTTCCAGTTACATAAGTCTCAAAGATCAAGGCAGCAACAGTCTAGTAAGAAAAAAAAAGTCAAAATAAACCATGTGCCAGTTAGTGCATGCTACCTGCCTTCTAACAAGAGGCAGCAGAGAAGTGCTTGTATTTTGTGCCTAATTACCCTTTATGAAGCGACTGTACATTTCTGATCTAAGGAGACACATGCATTGTGCTATGTCAGGTCACGTCAAGTTGCATGGCGTTGTGTGATGTAAGATCATCCGATGCAGCCTGACATGGCACATATTAGCGCCAATGGACGCATCTAAATGCCAAGCCATTTCCAATAAATAGAACTGGGTACAAATCAACAAGAACCAGATGGGGATTTATCCCGCAGCTCTGCAAAAATGCCAGGCAACCAAAGAGATAGAAGCGTATTGTCTAGCGGATTTGAGAGGTAGGGGAGAGGCAGAAAAAAACTTCAATGTGCTCGTTGGCATTTGTTTGAAGAAAAGATTCAGCATGGTAGGAAAATGGCTACTCTGTCAGAATAATCTGACAGCCTTCTTGTGCCAAGAGAACATAGTATTGGCAGCAATTCTGTGTTTTAGCACGCACCTTCCATCTCGAACCTCCATGCAGTTTCATCCAAATCTGGTTAATAAAGATGCTGTAACATTTGGTGCTGCAAAGTTTATAAATAAATCAGACAGGAGTCTGGTGTGTGAAACCAAAAGGAAGTTTGCTTGAATAATGTGTGATTCTTGCAATCCCATACAATGACTGCTGCTCTAGGTTACTTTCCCTTCCCGAGTGTTCCACACAGATGCTTCCTTCCAGGCAATAACTCACCGAACATTTTGGTTCCTCCTTCAAATCATGCTGCAATTCAAGGCAAACATTGACAAGCTGAAGAGACTTTAGAGGCATATGAGGAGGAGGAGGCTTAAGGAAGCTCAAGGCAGCCTTTGGAGACTTCTGTTTATAAATGACTAGATAGATAGGCAGATCATACTATTGATTCATCATGAGCTCATGCTAAATACTTGAGGACACAGGCAGAAGTCCTTCCCAAATATTTTATTCGATTATTATCTTATTTATCTTATTTATGTTATTTATAGTCCACTTATAGTCCACTTATGTTATTTATATCCCATTTATAGTCCTTTCTCACATAGGTGGATTACACATAGTGAAAATGAAACATTCAGTAACCGATGCATTAGGATTTTAGAAGTCTGGAGCCACCCAAAAGAGCTTAAGCCTAGCTTAAGTATTACGTGACACATTAAGTGGTACAGAAATTCCATAACACGATCCTACATACAATATGCTATACAAAGCAATATAGACCACAGTCCCAATCCAAGTAACTTTGCATATCAATTTGTACAGGGCAACCCTTTTACCTGTGTAGAAAAGCCCTCTTGAATATGCTACTTGAGGATCAGTTTGTATAATCAGCAGGAGTAAAGCTTCTTACCGGACCCCATTTCTTCAGGCTGGAAGTTGAGGTTGTCAAGTTAATTCGCTTCAAAGTGCTGGTGCTTACTTTTAAAGCCCTACATGGCCAGGGCCCGACTTACCTGAGGGACCGCATTTCCCCATATATTCCCCAAAGAGCACTTCGGTCGGGGTCGCAACACCAGCTGGTGACCCCAGGCCCTAGGGAGGCCAAGCTTGTAACAAGGGCCAGGTCTTTTTCTGTGGCGGCTCCTACCTGGTGGAATGAGCTCCCGGAGGAGATCAGGGCCCTGCGGGACCTTATGCAGTTCCACAGGGCCTGCAAGACGGAGCTCTTCCGCCAGGCCTATGAGTAGGAGCCGCCACAGCCACTACCACCACCGCTTTTTCCATCGAGAGAGAACACCGGGTGGGAGGGGTAACAGCTTTACCACCCCAACCTCTCCCACTGTGCGTAGGATGTTACTTGTGAGTTTATTCATGCATATGTAGTATTGATTTTAAATTGTTTTAACCTTGTAATTATATTTGTACAAGGGGGGGACCCGCGATACTCGCGGGGGGGCAGTCTCTCTCTTTCCCCCGTTCTCTCTCTTCCCCCCAGTCTCTCTCTCTCTGTGTCTCTCTCTCCCCCCGCTCTCTCTCTCCCCCATTCTCTTTCTTCGCCCCACAGTCTCTCTCCCCCCCTTCTCTCTTCCCCCCCAGTCTCTCTTCTCCCCAGTCTCTCTCTCGCTCCCCCTTCTTTCTCCCCCCAGGCTCTCTCTCTCCCCCCCAGTCTCTCTTTCCCCCCTGTTCTCTCTCTTCCCCCCTGTTCTCTCTCTTCCCCCCGTCTCTGTCTTTCCTCCGTTCTCTGTCTCCCCCCCCAAGAACAGTCCCTCGGAGGCCTGAAGGGGCGGCGCGAGAGCCGTTGTGCTTGGCTGCCCCCCTCCCGCTCCGTGGGACTTGCGAAGGACTCCGGCCGGGCCGGGACGCAGGGAGGGAAGCCGCACCATTTTCCCGCCGCCCGCCCGCTGCCCTGTGTGACCCCCGCTCCGGACCTTGCTGCCCTCCCCCCCTCTAGACCAAGGCTGCTCTCCTCCCACCCCCCCGCTCCAGTCCCCCGGCTCCCCCCCCTTCCTCTGGGGTCGTCCAAACCTTTAAAGATAACGACAGTTTAAGAACACACGTTTTTCCCCTCAAACGATCACTGTATTGACTGAACCGGACAGGGAATCCTGGCGGACTATACTTTTTAAAACATGTAAGATTTTTCTGCACACCTGGGGAGCGCTCCAAGTGTGCTGAAATATCTTCTTGCCCCCTATGTGACCCAGATCTGCGGGAATAAGTATCCACATGCAGAGGGGACCCTTGGCTATTAGATATATAGATTGTATTGTTACTAGAACTTATATGTTGCAATGTACTTTGGGAAACAACCATGCTGGAAGAAAGGCAGGCTTAAAATATGTAAACAAATAAACAAAATGTTCTTGTTCCTCATCTTGTAGAGGAGGTTATAAATGATAAAATAAATAAATAATAAATAAATGGCCCCTCGTGGAAAAAGAAATCTCTGTACAAAGAATGAAAAGACTGAAGCATTTTCCTTGACACACTAGTTTTCTACGTAACAGGATTTTTCTCCATAGAGAAGCATTTAAATATACAACCCCAGTTCATCTTTACGATCTAAATGTAGAAACCTTCCTTAGTTCTCAAATGCCTAACTCCTTTTTTTTTTTTTTGCGAGGCAGCTAGAAAGAAGCATGCCAGGAAAATGTCTGGATGGAATAATTTCCCTTAGTGTATTTTTTTTTACTCTTTCCTCTAGATTGGTTTTATTGCTCTTAAAGCAGTCAAGGGGATGTTTTTAAAAAAGAAAGAGATCCTCTTTTGTATTCAGTGACTAGCAAAGCTGAGGACAACCAGTCCATTAAATCTTTAATTCCCTGAGACTTATGGCTTATGTAGCCTGCTTGGGAAAAGACTCTACAGAGGATGAACAGCTAATGCTCAGAGGAAGTCACACACTATTCAGCAGAGGAAGGTAAATGTTGTCTAGAAAGCAGTACAGGGGGGGGGAAGGGGCCAAGTGTGAAATCCGGCATCAAGGGTGATTTATTTCGGCAAGGTAGTTTAAACACAGGCAATGCATTCTTGTCACTGTGTCAACTGTCAAAAGACGTCATTGGCCTCTTCTAATCAGTTGCTTCAGTGCCTACTCTCGGCTGCCATCAATCTTTGAAATAAGCGCTATAAATATCAAGAAGAGATGAGTTCAAATGGCCAACAGCCAAACCAAGGGTTAAGTGCCATTTTTTATACCATGTCATTTGGTGCCAATGATTATTTTCAATGGCAAAGGTCAGGTTGAAAAGAAAGCACCCACCCTTGACACAGAACCATGAGAGAGGGAAGGAGTGTGTGTATGTGTTAGAGGTATGCGGTGGCATACATGGGGGAGACCTGTTTTTTTCATTTTGAGTGGGTGGTATTTGCCAAGCATTTGACTGCAAAGGTTCATATGGCCTTCACTATGAGGTTCAAGCCAGAGGATGTGATTAATACTGTTTTCTTCTATTTCTTCTATTTATTTGTTCTTTTTCTTTTGACTTGAACCATCTCCAAAGCTGCTTTCATGTGTGGATTTCCCCCTGTATGGAAAGCAAGAAGCCCCCACATTACAGGGAAATATCCACATGAAGTCATGTTCATTCTGAACACAATTTCTCCTTTAAGCTAGAGGGGGGAAAATGAACCCCCTTTTTCCTGCTCAAAGAAGACTCTGTGGAATGGCTGTGTGGACACTCTGGACAGAGAGCAGAGCTAAGTTCCACTTTCAAAACAGCAGGCGGCAGCTTGCTGCCATTCACCCCTCATTATACTTTTAAAGGGGCTTTCCCCCCTTCTCAGGATGTACTGTAGCACTTGGGGGGGGGGGCTCCACAGGAAATGGAAACATGAGGGGAAAATGGAGGTCTTTTGGCCACATAGTATCCTGAACAGATAGCTTTCACTGATCAGGTTTGTGTATAAACACAATGGGGGGGAAAGGCATGAGGCTGGATAGATGCTTGGCTTTCACCTTGCCATGGTGTTTTTCATGTAAGGGAGGGAAGGCAACCTCCCAGTAGGCCTTGGGCTTCCAGTCCCTTGGCAGAGACCAGCGTGTTATTTCCCTCAGTCTGCCTTTTATGAAATTTGAAATGCAACTGCTGTGAGTGAATAACAAGCCTGAAAATATTACTTCAGACCTAAGCCATCAATTCACTACCTGACTCTGGGCAAGCCAGTACAAACTGCAGTCTCTCCTCCACCATCATATAGAGTCGAGAACAATGCTGGTGTGTGATAAAAAAGTGCTGAGCACCCTATCCTTCCCTGTGTTCTGTGCAGCATATCTGGAGTCCTGGTTGGGGTGGGATGGAGATGGGCAGACTGGGAAGTAGAAAACTAGAAGTCTAGACAAACAGGAGGAGCCACTTCAGCCTCATTTCCTCAAATAGTAAGGCACAGGAGGGATTCCCTTGAAATTATAAATATGAGAGGCCACAACTGCTAGCCAGTCTCTCACCCTAAAGGTAAAAAATTATTGTGGCTATTCTCCTGTCCACCCATCATCACTTCTGTCTCATGGGATAATATCTAAATCTGTTGTCCTACTGATATTTCTGCAGTGCTCTTGGCCAAAACAATAAATACAGCCAGTGGATCATGACAATAATCTGTTGTTTCCTTGGGACTGAGGAACAGATTGATGATGAGATGCTGCAGCAGCCCAAGGAGAACACAGTTTTAATATCCAGCTTCATATTCTAAGGACTTCTAAAATGTTCTGAGCAACCAGGGGTTTATTCATCTTGCCTGGTGAGGTATTGTTTCCAAAGCTCTTGCAATGGCAGTTGACTGGGGTTGTTTTTTTTTGCACACTGTTCTGTGCAGTTGTGACTCTGAAAACCCACAAGAAGATGCATGATGGCAGGTTTCTGATAATCCAGATTCTCCTGTCACTGTATGGAGATGTTTTCATCCCTGCTGGTTGATTAGCCATCGAGCACCAGAGGTGATGGAGTTCTCAGGGCTTTGGCTTGCTCCAAATTAGCTTTGGTGAGTGCTCATCTACTCAGGATGACCAAGAAATGAATCATACTCAGTGGAACCCCTGCAAAACATATTCATCGGGCTTGGACTGGAGCCAGCAATTTCAGAAGGATGGGGATTCCTCCTCCCTGCTCCTATTATCATAATTATGCCTAGTAAAGTTATGGTTGCCAGCACCGGTTTCAGATATTTGGGAATGGTGCCTTAGAAAGGGAGAGAGCTCAGTGGGGATGTGATGCCAGAGTCTGCCCTGTGAAACTGCCATTTCTTCCTGGGGGAATCCAGACTCTGGAGTCTGGAGATCAGGCCGCTCCTGCACATTGGGAACCCTAAGTGAAGTAGGCACTCAGGCTGATCATGAACTCAGAAGAAGTGGGCTACCCTCAAAGAAATGAGAGATTTCTGGGACTTCCGGTCTATGGAACAGTGATGGCGGATGCTCTTCCCATGACAGGGAAGGGCGGTTTGCCCACCAGCGGCCTGGAGGGGTGCCACCTCAAGTGACACCGCCGAGGAGCCTTTGTGATAGGCTCCAGGCCAGGGGGCTTTTGAGGGGTAGCCTCTTTGATGGCGTAATGCCAGAGAATTGAGGCTCCCCTCTGCCCCGACAGTCCAGTCGCTGAGTGGCCTTCGGGCATAAGCTGGACTTACCGGGACAAGCGCCGGAGATCGGGCGGAATGGCGTAAAACTGAGCGTGGTCAAAGAAACTGACCGACAATGAACATGAGTTCTGAATAAAATAGAGTAGTTTGAAAAGTGATCCCCCCCATGGTTGAAAATGGTGATTGCAAAGAGGGACGCCTCTTGTGCGAATGAGCGGCTAACGGACACGAAGGGAGAGAGGGGAGGAAGTAAACCGAAAGTGTTTGAGAGACTTAACTGAATCATGAAGTTGTTTGGCGAGTTTTCCGAGTTGTGTGGAAGCGGTAGAAACTGTAAACAAAATGGGAAAGATGGTAGCCCAGCAGAGAAAGTTTAAAACAAAGCCAGGCAGTCAGAGTCCAAGACCAGAAGAGGGAGCAGATGTCCTCAAACTCCTAGCGGATATGCTCAAGCCGGTAATGCAGCAACTTGATGGTATTAACCAGCAATTAACCGTGATGAATAAAAACTTGGCAGCACAGCAGCTTCAGCTGAATGAAACAGAGAAAAAAGTGCAGCAGGCAAATGAGAAAATTAAAGAGATAGACACCACAAGCAAGAAGTTGAAGAAAAGGTTGGGAGATGTGGAAACGAAGCAGAATTGCAAAGAGAATCGAGTTTTGCAGCTACAGATGGAAAAAGCTAACATGCTTCTCAGGTTTCAGGGGGTTCCTGAAATGGATCGGCAAGACTTGAAGAGCGTGCTTGGTGAGATCATCGCTCCAGTAGTAGGTTTAACAGCGGATGAACTGGTAAAGAAAATGGAGTCAGTCTATAGGGCATACTCCAATTACATTAAAAAAATAACCTACCTGGAGAAATAGTGATTAGGTTCTTAAGAAGACAAACCAGAGATGCCATTTTAAAAGCAACTTCAGCAACTCCACTGAAAATGGGAAATGTAACCATCAAAACCTTAAAAGATATTCCATTTGAAATTAGACAAAAGAGGAAAAATTATAAGGACTTGATTTCTTTTCTTCAAACTAATGGGTTATCGTACAGGTGGGCAGTTCCAGAGGGTGTCATCTTTAAGATCAACGATAGAAGAGAGAAGCTAGACTCCACTTTTAAAGCTAAAGAATTTTTGAGACGTCAGCTGGGGACAGACAAAGAGTCCAAAGAGGAAGAAACGAAGTCTAGTGACTCTGCTACCTGGGGAACGGAAGAGGATTCTGCGGCAGAAAAGGGTGCTGGACCTGCCAGAGTGGTATACAATTTTAGAGACAGAAAGCCGAAGTAAAGGCAGAAGGACTTGGAAAATAGTCTTTTGAAGCAAAGAATAAGAAGATGATCAGAGGCTTCTCTCATAACAACTAACAAAATAACATATAAATAGCAAATTGTTATAAGCAAGAACTCTACAAGTATATTGTGATACTAAAACTAATTGTACTAACATTTTTATTAACAGTGAAAAGATCTCCTCCTCTTGGGTTTTAGTTTAGTGTGGTTTGCTTTCCTTTATCCTTAGTTGTAGTCCCCTCCCTAATATTTCATTGTAGTTTTTTTGTAGTATTTGCAAAATAAAAAATATCCCTCCGGGGATTAAAAAAAGAAAAAGAAACGAGAGATTTCTGCAATCCACTCCTTCAAAAGGGGGCAACTCCTCTAAACAGCAGGAAGGTCCATGCATCCATTCCGTACTCACTTTACCCAGTGGTTATGACACAGTAGGAGGCACAGGATAAAGACTTTTCTTCTGATCCCTGAGCTTCTTCTAGGAATGCTGTGAGTTTCTTCATTAATATATCTGACAGCTGAGTTTACCACATTTGAAGGTTTCGATCAGATCTTTGCCAAACAGAAAGAATGGCAATAATATTTTGTAAAAAAAAAAAATTAGACCAGAACATTGGAGCTGCAAGAAGCCCAAACTACCCCTAGAGGGGTCTAAGCTAGAGGACTAAGGGGGTGGGGGGGCATTAAGCTGAAAAAAGTCTTCAGATGGTCCTGCTGCTGCTAAGGGATATAGTTCCCCTACCTGACACAATTACTGAGGAACCTCAGCAAAAGGTGTCATTAGTCAGTGATGGGGTCACTTAAACATTAACCCAGTGATGGGGGAGCCACTCACAAAGCAGCTCCAGCTTACCTCTGGAAATGTGGAAAGGGTGTTACTTTCCATTCCACAAAACTGAGCTAAGGTGAGAGCTCTTGTGAGTATTCATTGGCTACCTCCCACTCCAAATGCAAGACCACTTGCAATTGTCTGTCGGTGATTGATTTGAGCAAAGCAGGCATGAGTAAAAATTGTGACATAATGCTCCTTCGGTTAACTTTTATTGAACTTTTTATATCCAGCATGGGTTGTATTGTGTGCAACCTCACTTTCAATAGAAAGGTGTCACACATCCTATTTGTGTGTTGTCTACAAAGCTCTTCTTTCTGTTTGACAAATGAATAGAGCTCCCTGACCCAGATCACACCCATCCATTTCTTACACTAAGGATGACAGAAGAAGTATCAAGTAGGTTGTTGTGGGCTTAATTCTTTTTTTTAAATGCCTTTATGATATTTTTTTCCCTTCACAAATATAATGATGGTGACAGATGCCTTTGTGGGACTTTGCTCTGGCCAGTGTTTGTTCATTTAGCTCTGCATAGGTTCCAAGAAGGGTTGCCAGCTTTGGATTGAGACATACGTGGATATTCTGGGAGTGGGGCTTAGGGAAGGAGGGGTTTGGAGAGGGGCAGGACCTCAGTGGGGTATAACGGCATAGAGTCCACCCTCCAAAGCAGCCATTTTCTGCAAGGGAACTGACTTCTGTCACCTGGAGATCAGTTCTTATTCTGGGGGGGGGGTGTCTCCAGGCTCCACCTGGAGGCTGGCAAGCCTAATTCCAAGATCCCATGTTTGAAGAATATTGAAAGTTGCAAGGGACAACATCCAATGTGCCATGCCTGGAATATCCTCACTTTTTTCCAAGGCACCTTGCCTTCCATCTTCCCAAGGCC